>NW_026926997.1:37500-135000 GCF_032062105.1 Saccostrea cuccullata | reverse complement strand
TAAGCAACTCCTTCATCACTATATTTCAACTTATTTGCCGGAATGAGTCGGTCAGATTTGCTATGATGTAAAAGGAAAAAGAAGGTACAATTAAACATCAGTGAAATTCTTGGTATACTACCTTTTAACAGGGCCTACAATTAATGATAAATTAGTCAACACAAGTTAGGTTTTGCATGACAATCCCAGGTAAGTCACCACCAGTGACAGAATAACTTACTGACATCTCCAGTAAAAACTAATAATGTTATCATTTGTATACACCACACTACACACGACAGTCATGCAACATCTTTTAAAACAGAGTAAATTCGGGTATGGAGGCAGTGTACACAATAAATAGATATAGTGTTCTTTGCATCATTTAAAAATTGATAAATCAATGTTTTCTTTTATTAGTAAGTGTACAACTGTGTCTCATTTAAATGACTTCAAAAGTACTTACACTGAGTATAAACAGATTTTCTACAGTTCATACAAAACTTCCATAACAGTTCAACTGCAAGTTTGTACTTGCCGCGCCACTGTCGTTCTCAGCGAGATGTTTTCCGAATGTCGTAAAAAAGAAAGGCTAGGAAAGCACAAAGACCATAATAATACATTAATAATTTTGGAGAAGTATCATTGAATATTTCTACAAATATTAATAGAGTAACTTTCCTTTTTCCTTGATTGGAAAAAAAATTTACATGTAAATTTTACAACAACCAGAAATGGAATCTGTCAAGGAAATGAGATTGGAAAGTATCATGTTCATTGCAACTCACCTGTTTAATGTCGTCAGGTAAATGTCATCAATTCAGGATGGTTATAATCAAACATTGAATATATTCTCCTTTTTTGAAAATGTCATACTTTTAAATGAAGGGTAACTAGAACATAATTTTGTTAACCTAGCTGCAAACAGTGTCAAAAGCAAAGTTGTAAGTCATGCGTGTAGTATTCATTACTGCGCTGTATAATTAAAATATTTGATACATTTTTTCACGCTTTAAAGCAATAATTATGGGAATATTCAAGGTTGAAATCACTAATAGTGAACGGTTTCTATACTTTTGTAAACTGGAAAATTTATAAATATTTTGATATTTACAGAGAGTTATAGGACATGTAATGGACTAGAACAGAGAATAGGATAATTCTGACAAACTCAACAACATGAGATTTTGGAGGCGATCGAGGCAGTCTAGACACTTTAGCACCTTTGAGGACAGTAACTCCAGAGGCGTTACAGAGTTAGCTGGCGGGCATGGCCTGAGTAACCTCCGCTGGAACCCGTTCTACAGAGTGAGCCGGTCTGGACGTTTTCATCCCTTTCACTCAGTTATCAACCCATTCCTGCACCAGACACAAGAACATGTGCCAAAATGTCTAGCTCTTGTTTCACACTCAGAGATTCTAAGGGGACAAAATGTGGAGAACTTTTCCCATGAATGTTGGCTTCAAAACCACTTGCATCAATTTGCACATTCATCTATGAACAATCCTTCAGATAACAATGTTGAACAAGCAGAAGAAGTTGAGGACACAGATGAAGTTGAAGACGACAGCCCAGTGGGAAGCGATACAGAGAGACACTCTGTATCATCTGTCAACAGCTTCGAGTTTGACGATGATGATGAGGATAATGATTTGGGAGAGGAAAGGTCAGAGAATCAATTACCACCTGACATCTTTAACTACACAATGGCCATAGAGTTACCACCGTATAACAATGAACCACCACCGAGTTACGAGGAAGCTGTGGCGGAGGATGCCAGGAGAGAGAGGCGCCTTAACTCGTCAACGCGATCTCGAGATGCTTTCCTCTGGTGAAACTTTGAGTTTGTGAATTGAATTTAACCTACTGTGGTGCATCTGATTTGCTTTTTGTATCTAGATTGTTATATTTTGTTTGTTTCTTTGCTATTATCAAAGAAAAAAAAAATTGTGTTTTTTTATGGCTAGTAGGTATATAATATTGTCAATTCATATTAGAATGTAACATGTATTCTCTGTCAATAATTATGCTCAGTATTGTATGTTATTTTTAATCATGAACTCCTACTGGAAAAACCCTGTACATGTATATCTATATATTTGTAGTATCTATTATACAACACATATCAGAAAATTGTACTCATTCCTACATTCCGTTCCCAATACTCCAGCTCTGAGATAACAGGTGATTACTATAGCTCAGAACCTGAGGTTACCTGTAAGTACATTAATGACAGAACTATGTATTTTTTCCAAGATTGAAATCGGTAAAATCTGCCAGATTAAATTATAAGGCCCTGGGCAGAATTAACATAAGAGAAATGCAGTGCCTTATAGTGATTTGTAAGTGATAAGACTCCTGTGATAACAGAGATAATATTAGTTATCCAGGTTATCCGAAGGCCGAAGGGTGTATGGAATACAACCCGGGGTAAATCCCCGTACACCCTTGATTGAACCTGGATAACGAATTTATTTCCTTTGTACCCATAACAATGCTTTAGAGTGTGTCTCAACATATCGATTTGCTTTGTATTATAGAAAAACTATGCATTGTGACGTCACGTTTTATTTACACCCGGCTCAAGTCGTGCACGGACAACTTTGTAACCAATGCTGTTGTACATCTCTTATTTCGTTGTGGACAACTGCTGCTGTTGTACTTCATTTAGACATTTTTGCTGGACAAAGGCTACATGTTATTCTTGTATTTTTTTGTATTATTGAATTTATTGTATTCATTTGTGGAAATTTGATTTGAAGAAAATAATTTTTATATGAAAATAATTCCTATTGTTCTTGTTGTTGCAAACTCTGCTTTTTCAATGGAAAACGTGCAAGTTTAATTTTTTTTCCCATATGTTTGTATATGTATTAAAAAAACAAAACAAGTGAAGTTATATAAATCCTTAATACTGTGATTTGAAAATAACTTTCATCAAAATGTGTCAACAATTTTTTTTTTCAGTTTAGAATAGCTCATTTCAGTTGTGTTGATTGACTTTCAAGTGTAACCCAATTTTGAACTTAGCTGAGGTTTTTAATTTGTTCACCTTAATAAATATGATAAAGGGGAAAGAAAGGAAAAATATAATTAGTGGAGGTAATTTTTTCCTGTTATGCAGTATCCCTGTTTTTTAAAGTATATATTTAGTATTATAGACTGGATATACCTCTATAAATCCTATACTCATTCTTATTTGCGTCCCAGTATATTTTTAATTATACCTCTCTCTTTTCATATGTTACTTATACATTGATCTGCACATTGTAGATTTTATGCTACACCTGTATATTCATTGCTTTACACCTATAGGCTTGGGTATCTTTTGTTTCTATGTAGTACACCTAATACTTTTATCATATTCATTTTGATATAGCTACTAAATTAATGTCATAATGATATCTAGATTTCAGAATGAAAAACTGTGTAAATATGATTTTATATTTAGAGAAGTAAAATTAAAACTACAAAGAAGTAGTTAAATGTCAGGTCTGCTATAGGTAATAATCACAGGTACCCGTACAATGACTATAGGTCCCTACTTCCTTCTATTAATTTGGATTTTTTGTTCATTAGAATTAGGAATGTGGCTTTCTATAGTTTCTGCAGCATATATTTACAAAATATAAAGGTTGAGAGTTTTCCAGTTAACACCAGTGATGTGTGACAACATGACTTGTGAACTTTGACCCTTTGACTTGTGCTTAATGTGATCTGTTTTGTTTGAATTCTCAGTATATAAAGTCACAGGTTAATGTTTTTGACCCTCAGATGGCATTTTATTTGGGCAGCATTTCTTGTAAGGTATTGTTAGAAACTGCACTATGTTTTATTGTACACATAAGTAAAATATTATATCTTTAAATAAATATGGTATTTGTTTCTTATCTTGTAAACACAGACAATTTAAGTCTGTTTTAGCCCCCCCCCCCCTTCTGTATGTCCCCTTACAATTTGCTTCTGATGCCGATGGAAGTTATTTTGATAAGCTTTAGATTGGTCTTTAATCATGAAACACACAAGTATGAATTATTTATTGGAGCTAAAAGTAAACAGTCAAAAAACTTCACTGTAGAAGCTAAATTCATACACAAGTATTGTTTATTCATCTGTTATTTTATTATATAACAATGTAGTAGGTATTCAAAAAAAAATAAAATGAAAAACTTTTCTTTAAGTTACTAGTATTTTCTATTGCAAAATCTTGAAACTAGATTTTGTTAAAAGACAGTTATCCTCAAATAAGTTTTTTCTGTTATTTATACCTAAGTTACTAGTGAAAAAGCCATGCTACAGTTAACATTAAATGTAAGTGTCATATTTTGAACCATGTTCTTGTAGAAGAAAAATGTTTTTTTTTTATTGTATTGGCCTCTCTGATGAAAATTATGAAACCATATTACAAATCTACAGGACACAACCAATAAGTCAACCAGGAACAAGGTGTGTAGAAAACAACATTCCATCTCCCAACTAGACCCTGGGATGAAAATAATTGAATTCTGACACCTCTTTGCACACCAACAAGGTACCGCCATTCGCATGTCAAAAGGATGATGTATCCTTATGTCTAAAACTACTTGTCAAGTTTCTATAGAAAAAAAGTGCTTCTACCCCACATTGGCCACTGTAATGAAAACTAGAGGTACTGTGAGCACTGAGCTCACTAAATGATACCGCCCATCTCCTATATTATTATAATGGCAAAGTCCATGCTTTGCTCTGGAAGCCCTGACATAAGTGTCAGATTCAAAAGTAAAATACGAGGTCAAAAATGGCATAATTGTGTAATAAATAATCTATGAAAGTATAATTAAATTTTATTCAGTGGTTTAGGAGGAGTTGCAGATGAGAGTTGGGTACTCTTTCAATATTATAAATAGAATGTGTGTCCATGTTTTGCTTTGGGAAACCCAAACTTATGTGTCAGATCAAAGGGTAAAATATGAGGTGCACAATGAATTTATGTAATTTAACAATGATTCTGCGAAAGTTTCATTAAACTTCATTCAGTGGTGTAAGAGGAGTTAAGATAAGAGATTGGTACCCTAAATGCCTAACTGACAGACGGATGGACATCCTGATCACCGTATACATTTTCGCTTTTCAAGCGGGAGGTACTGTGAGCACTGAACTCACTAAATGATATAAAATCATATTCCAAAACATGCACTGCTTACTACTTAAAGTTTAAGTGATCAAATACCCAAACCTTCTTTATAGAAACTGTGAGTATAATGTCATCACTTCTTTATTTGCTTTATGCTGATAAAGCACAGATGAATAACATTTACCTTATATTTAGTATCCCCCGCTTGAAAAGTGAGAAGGTATTTAGTAACCAGGATGTCCGTCCATCCGTCTGTTACGCTTTAGGGTACCCATCTCTTATCCTCAACTCTTCTTATACCACGGAATGAAATTTAATGAGACTTTCACAGATTCTTTTTCTTACATAGTGTCATTGTGCACCTTCTATTTTACTTTTTGATCCGACATATATTTTGGGTTTCCCATAGAAAACATTTACACTGCTATTTCTTCTATAATATTGAAGGGTACCCATCTCTTATCCGCAACTCCTCCTTTACCACTGAATAAGATTTAATGATCGATACTTTCACATACAAAATGCCATTGTGCATCTCCTAATTTACTTTTTGATCTGACACTTATTTCGGGTCTCCTAGAACAAAACACGGAACACAAAAGAAGGGGGGGGGGAATCATTTGGTGAGCTCAGTGCTCACAGTACCTCTAGTTGTTAATAAATTTCTGACTCATACCTTTTATTGGCCAGCAAGGATTCGAAAAGATAGTTTTTATTAATAGAGAATCAGAACAGTGTACATTTTGCCTGCTAATGAATTGCTTTTATCTCTGATTATCTGATATTTCTCTATCAGTTTAAAAATATAATGTTTTCTGTAGATGTGCAATAACATTTCTGGATTTTCATCCATTGAAGGGTTAAGAAAGAGTTTTTCTTTAACAAGAGGCTCACGGGCCTTATAGGTCACCTGAGTATCGTGTAACAACTTTCCAACAATTGAATTTGGTTCGTGTTTTAAACCAGAGACCATGAAATTCACAATTTTGAAAGAGGCACCATTGCTTATCATAATTATAAACTTAGGATGCTTACTCTATTTACTTAATACCCAGAGGTAGATCAGAGTAATAAAAAGAAAATGTACTTCCACTTTATAACCCCAACCCAAAGGAACCACTGACGCTGGGGCCACATAGTTCAAAATTTTGGCAATTTTATCATAAAATGGTTGATAAATACCAAAGAGCAGATTTCAAAGCATTAATTTATTTTCAGACTATGCAACCTTCCCCCTCCCCCCCACCTGATACCCCTGACCCAGGGGGCATGAAAGTAATCATTTTGCTAGATGCACCCTTCTTCATCATAAATGTATATACTTGGATCATTGGCATAATACCCAGGAGCAAAGGAAAAGATTTTCAAAGAATTAATGTATTTTCACTATATAATCAAAAGACCCCCCCCCCCCCTGCACCAAATTGCAAAACCCCAGACACAGGGGCCATGAAATTCACAAATTTGGAAGAGGCACTCTTGCTCATCATAACTATATACTAAGTTAGTTTATTTAATACACAGGAGCAAAGAAGAAGATTTTCAAAGAAATAATGCATTTTCACAATATAATCAACAGAGCCCCACCATAACTTCAGAACCCCTGACCCTGGGGCCATAAAATTCACATTTTGGCCATGGAAGAGGCACTCTTACTCATAATAACTATGTACTTAGTTAGTTTATTTAAAACATAGGAGCAAAGAAGAAGATTTTCAAAGAAATAATGCATTTTCACTATATAATCAATAGAGCCCCGCCCTAACACCAGAACCCCTGACCCTGGGGCCATAAAATTCACAATTTTGAAAGAGGCGCACTCTTGCTCATCATAACTATGTACCTAGTTATTTTATTTAATACCAAGGAGCAGAGTATTTAACACCCAGGAGCAGAGAAGAAGACTTTCAAAGAAATAATGCATTTTCACTATAAAATCATTACCGGGTATAGCCCGCCCTAGCACTAGAACCCCTGACCCTGGGGCCATGAATTTCACAATTTTGGTAGAAGACTCAATGCTCATTACATTCATGCCAACAGTTTGCCTGCTTGATGTCCAGGAGTAAAGATGAAGATTTTTTTTTATAGATTTCATTAATTTTAGTAGTTTTGGCCCCAACCCTCAGGCCCTAGGAGAAGCGGGGACCATAAAATTCACAATTTTTGTTTTCCTTCACCCATAGATGCTGTATACCAAATTTGGTTGAAATTGGTTCAGTGGTTTAAGAAAAGAAGCTGAAAATGTTCAAGTGTTAACACACGACGCACTCACACGACACACAACACATGACACACGACGACGGACGAAAACGGATAGCAATAGGTCACCTGAGTGACTCAGGTGACCTAATAAAAAGGCAGTTTTCTAGAACATATCCAGTCAGCTCATTATTATACGTGGATGCCAAATTATCCCCCGCTTCAAAAGCGGGAGAGTATATAATGATCGGGATGTCCGTCCGTCCGTCTAGCTTTATGCCCGTCCGTTACGCTTTGGGTACCCATCTCTTATCCGCAACTCTTCTTATCACTGAATGAAATTTAATGAGACTTTTACAGAATCTTTCGTACATAGTGTCATTGTACTCCTTCCATTTTACTTTTTGATCCGACACATATATTGTGGGTTTCCCATAGAAAACATTGACACTGCCATTTCTTCTACAATATTGAAGGGTACCCATCTCTTATCCGCTACTCTTATTATACCGCTGAATGGAACTTTCACATAATCCTTGTTAGAAAGTGCCACACCCGGACACATATTTCCGGTTTCCTGTAGCAAAATGTAGCAAAACATTGACACTGCCATTCTGTCTATAATATTGAAAGGTACCCATCTATTATCCGCAACTCCTCCTACACCACTGAATAAAATTTAATGATCAATGCTTTCAGATTCTTTATTACATAATATCATTGTGCACCTAATTCTGATCTGACACTTTTTCGCGTCTCCCAGAGCAAAATATGGACTTTACCATAATAATCATATGGGAGGCGGGGGTATCATTTAGTAAACTCTGTGCTCTGTCCTCTATTTTTTTAAAGGATATTATTAGATTTATAAGGTTTCGGGATTGTTATTTTCATCCACATAGCAGGCTAATTAAGGACCGAAATTTAAATTTATTTTTTTTTTCAAAGAAGAATCTTACTAAAGGTCTTTTTTCAACGTTATCTTATTCTTCATTCTATTCTTAAATTAGATTTGGTATCTATAATATAATTAATGTTTTATACAAAATACCATTTATGCATGTGCCACATGCTTACCTGAGTATTTTCATGATCAATTTGTGTAATGATATTATATAAAATATTTATGTAAATGATACACCATTGTTGCTTCTTCACGTTGTACCATAGGCATTTGGATCGCTTAAATGCGGGAAATGAATGTGGGGTGTATACTCGTATATTTTTTTAACACATAATTTTTTTTGTAAGTCGAATTAATGCGATTTAAAGGCCTGTGCATTGTATGAAGAAAACTATTTAAAAAACTTCTGACTTATCAACATCTAGTTTCAATTACAGTAGGTGAAGTGTAAATGTAATATTGAAAGGTACCCATCTCTTATCCTTACTCGTAAGTCATCCCGATCTGCATAAGAAACTAAAACTAGAGGTACTATGGGCTCGCTAAATAATACCCCGTCTCAAATATAATGACAAAGTCCATGTTTTGCTCTGGGAAACCCAAAATAAGTGTCAGAACAAAAAAGTAAAATGGGGGACGCACAATGGCATTACATGTATGTAATAAATAATCTGCGAAAATATCAATAAATTTTATTCAGTGGCAAAGGAGAAGTTGCGGATAAGAGATTGGTACCCTTCAATATTTCAGAAAGAAAGACCGTGTCCATGTTTGTTTGCCCCTGTAAACTCAGATATATAACATGTATGGTCAAAAAGTAAACTAGGAGGTGCAATTTCATTTAGTGGTATCAGAGGTGTTGCGGATAAGAGATGGGCACCACAAAGCTTAACAGACGGAAGGACGGACTGATGGACATCTCGATTGCTATATACCCTCTCACTTTTCAAGCAGGGGGTATATGACTGGTGTTACAAGTTTCAGAAGCTAGATTTTTCTGCTATGTACTATCACTACTGAGCTTTACTTTTATGAGAGGGGGAGACCGATTTGTACAAGTGCTTTAAAATTTCCTCTCTCAAATTTCTTTTATGTTTTTTTTCTCGTTTAAACTTAAACCATCTTTTAAAACTTCCTGGATCTTCAATTTCCAGTTCGCTAGCTCTCTCTTTCTCTTTGAAAAAAATAACGGGGGCGGAATTGAAACCTGTGGTCAGCGACAATGACTACGCTCTTACTAAATTATTAATTCCTTTTGTTTCTTGGCCTCGCAATCACAACATGCTGTAAAGAAATTTTAATAAGATTTTCAATTTCGTTTGAAGAGTTCACGCACAGTCTTTAACCAGAAGTCGTATGAGTAATCCAGCTATTTAAAGTGCATTAGGTAAATCCAACACATCACTTTGAGGTATACAGCGCAACAGAGAGGTAGGCAGTCATTTGTTCTTAGCTAATTACTTTTATGGTTTGGTAAAAATTAATAATAATAATAAAAATTAAGAAAAGAAAAGAAAATAATAATAAGAGAAGAAAGGTTTATGTTTCATAATCTCTAGATAGTGCACTGATGTATGCAATTAATTTGAAACAGATTTTGAACATTGCTAATTAATAGAATATTGATTGATTGACTGATTGATTGATTGAGAGAGAGAGAGAGAGAGAGAGAGAGAGCTGTCTTTAATTAGGTCTTTTAAATAACGATAAACTCGTTAGAAATCTATTTTTAAATCACGATATCAGGGAATTTCCCTTGTTTACCCTGGGTATTGTTGACCTACTTGACCTAGTTTATACTGAATGATGACACAACTCTAAATCCGACGACTCCTCTATCTGTATGTCCAGTGTCGATATAATACTCCTTTGCATTGAACATGTGGAATAATAATCTTCTCCAAAACCAAAGGGATATGCACACAATTTTAACATATCGGCAAGGTCAATTGATATCCAATATACTAGTAATTTTTATATCTTCCGCTTGAAATGCGGGAGGGTATATAGTGATCGTGATGTCTGTCCATACGTCTAGCTGTCTGTCTTTCCGTCTGTTCAGTAGGCCTTGGGGTACCCATCTCTTATCCACAACTCCTCTTTTACCACCGAATGAAGACTTTCACATAATCTTTGTTATATAGTGCCACTGTGCACCTCATACTTTATACCTTTTGATCAGACACACATTTTGGGTTTCCCAAACAGAACATAACCACAGCCATTTTTTCTACAATATTGAAGGGTATCCATCCCTTATCCGCAACTCCTAAACCACTGGATAAAATTGAATGATACTTTCACAGATTCTTTATTATATTTTTTAGGGGGGGGGGGCACAGACACTTGCTTTGTAAACGGCCTACCCCTTCTTAAAAATTAAGTTGGCACTGTCCCGTATACGAAGAAAGTGCCTGTAGGGGAGGGGTTATTTGTGTAACTGTCACACTGAATGAAACTAAATTTAGTTTGAAAACATTATGTAAATATGTAATTTTATGTTTATATAAAATTACGTCTTTTTGATTTAAAAAAGTTCATGGGTTTCTAGAGGTATTTATATAAAGTCATTTTACCAAACGTTGGCATTTCATCACTACAAGTTACACATAGAATACTGTGGATAATTTGATTTCTTGGTTGCTGAATTTTCGTGGAATCCGAGGGTACCAGTCATCCTCCACGAATAAAAAAAACCTATGATTTCATAGTCATATTTCTCTATTATTGGTAAAGTAGAAATAACGTCCCCACGATCCTGTAAAATTTATAATAAGCAATCCACATAAATTGTCACCCTTGGAATTTTGATGATTCCACAGTATATAAATATTGCATGTAGCTGAGTGTAACATTGAAAATTTTCACCCCAAGAAAACCATTGTCAACCGAGGCGCAGCCGAGGTTGACAATGGTTTTCGAGGGGTGAAAATTTTCAATGTTACACTCAACTACATGCTATATTTATTATATTATACTGAATGTTTTATACAAATACATATAACAGTGAACCGTACGCGCATAAATTCTGCGCAGTCGCTATTTTTTGGAATACCACACGCCGTCAAGCAATGTTGACTGTTGCTACGCTGGAGGGCGTGGCTTAATTATTCAGCGGGTAATAGTGTTTTTTTTAACAAATGTTTCTCAACCAATCAGATTCAACTAATTTACATGAAAGTATAATATTATATTATATTACACTTAAGAAACTTTTGTTATTTCTTTGAGCAATTATTTATTGTAGGTCACTATATAACCAGAAATGGCTTACGCACAATCTGATAAAACCCCGCCAACATCACCGAGAAGCTCTGCATATGACAGACGTAAGCAATTTGACGTCTGCATAATGACGTGTAATGACGTAGACTGCCACCAGCCTACGGTCTCATCACTAGTTAAGTCATGTAGGGACGCCAAACTGAATTTCTCTCATTTAACATTGACAAGTATTCGATGTTCAGAAATACAGAATGGTACTGCCATTGCGACAGCAGTCATTGTTTGTAAACATAGCGAAAAAGAATTCAAAGATAATTTTAAAAGCATGCAAGAAGGAAATGTTGTTCTCACAGGAAGTATTGGAAAAGTAAAATCTTCTGTTTTCAAAAATACCATCTCCAATGTTGAAAACGAAGCTAATATGAACAGACTTTTCGATAAAATAAAAGAGGTAGTGTTAGAACTCAGTCAATATGATGACATCAGGCCAGAGAATCCATACACAGAAGGTATTGTAGATGGTCATTGTCAATCAAGTATGGAGACGGGAGAGAAGGAGCTGGTCTCTCAGCCGAGCACTAACGAAGGTTATTCCACTACCACTGGGCATTCATCAAAATTTATCAACAGTCGGAGTTTTGATTTGAAAGACTACAAAACAAACAGAGAAAACACCGAGATAAAAACAGCCTACACAGAGACTCCTGTAATCAAAGAGCTTACCAAAGAAGATGAAATGGGATACACACATCTCATTGACGTCAAAGGAGAGTCACTAAGGAAATGCCTAATGAATAGAGACAAATTTATCGAAACAACAACCCTCTTGAGTTCAGGCAGCTATTCAGGGTCTTTTGTATTTGAGGAATATATTTTACCAAACTTGAAATACGATGGTAGGTATATGAAACGTATGTCATCTTTTTCGAAAGTTCATTTGTGAACGTTTGTAAAATTGTAAGTGTTTGTTGTGTATATTTTGTATTCTTTGCAGAAAAACTAGAGTTAGACGAACTTGTGCATATGTTTAACGTGGATAGCTGTAAGGACTCATCTGATTTGGAGAGACATATCGTAACTTCTGTGATGAGATTGTGTTTAGAATGCCGAAATTTCCATGGCCTGGTTATTCTTTTAAGGTGTCAAAAGAGAAATATACAACTCAATGCCTTCCGAAACATAGAGCATTTATTGTACACCACAGACATTCGACTTTGCAACACTCAAGATTTGATAAATGGGATTACAGACCTTATTGAAATGATTGACCTTTGGTCTGGGAATGAAGAACTTCTGCTCCTTCTGCTTCACACTGTGATGGTGACTTTCTCGATCCTTTTAATGGCATTCAATGCCAGTCTAAATTCTACCATCAAATCTCCCACTGAACGCATTTGTAAGGAACTTCTAGAGAAAATCAAGAAGATTGAAAAACTACACACCGACAATGAGAAAATGAAGGGGTTCTTTGGACATTTACAAAAATCTGCATCTTGCTTGTCCATTCATTTGAAAGAAGTATCTGTGCTTCGGATGGGGAACTGGTCGGATGCGATGAGAAACGCCAAAAACAGACAGAAGATTAGAGATGACTTTAAGGTGTTCTCCGAGACAGAGCAGACAACGGTTATATTTGGTCTTATGAATCTGGTAGGGATTTTGTTATTATGAGAAAACTTTACCTTTGTATTTCTTTGCTAAATAAGGCAAATTTCTGTACCAATATATAGATAACGAACAGTAGTCATGCTCATTACCCAGTTCAAATATCAAGCAGAGCAAACACAGGCAAAAAAATTCGGTGTTTAAAGGTATGAAAAACGCTGATATTGTATTGACCATAGAAGTTACGAAATAGTGGCTTTTAAACGTGAATATTGTTTCCTGTTTGATCAACTTATTTGTCAATAGGTTTGTCTTGTCTTCGAAATTGTTCATTAGTAGGCCATGCTCTTGAGTATCAAATCATTTCGGTAACATAAACCACATTATGCAGTTATATATTTTATTTGGTTACCACTTACATTACATCATTTCCAGTAAAATATCCAAATATAAAACATGTTTCAGATTCTTTGTTTCTTTACAAGGTTATACGTCAACCGGAGGGAAACCATGCTTCTCTCTTTGATTTATTGGATACCTGCTTGAAGACAACTTTAAAATTAAAGAAAAAGGAGAAGAAAGACAATTTTGAACTATTTCCCAAGCTTTATCTGATAACGAAGATGGTGTACAGAATTTTAAAGGTGTCTCCTTTTCAAGGTACTCGTATGTCAGATTTCTTTTGTATCATTATTCCAATTGGAAACACATATAGAATTACTTCTGGTCATCCGTTATTCTTTCTTTTTTATAGCACAGCACTGCTTGAGTTTACTTCAGTTATACATGGATACCGATAGAGTTCATCAATCCATTCGAAAATACCTTCTGAATGAAATCTCGAGTTTGCTATTTCACAAAGAAAAACAGATAGTCTATGAAATATTTTCAATGCTGATCAAAAACAATTCTCATTCTCCTTTTGACCTAAGACAAATTACAGTTTCACATGTGGAGAAGCTACTTCATCCATTGAACATTTCTATTGAAAAGGATGAGTGTGTAACCAATGACAACGCTCCCGTTCCACCCAATTGGTGTCGGTTTTCTGGGACTATTAATGACAACAAAGACGTGAACATCCAAATACTTCTACCATCAAAGAACTGCATAATGAAGGGAATCATGGAGGATTACAGAGAAAACTCAGTTGAGAAGGATATAATGAGAGACCATGAGAAACAAAGAGACATGCTCCACCTACTGTGCAGGGAGGGTATGACGTCACATGTTCTGCCACTGGTTGGATTTCAGTGTCGACCTTTGCCATTGTTCTTTGTCACGCAGACATCACGAGACAGTATGTTGCTTTCAGACTTCCTTCTCCAGAAAAGAAGCATCAAAGACTGGTTAAGTATTCAGAAACTTAGTGCCATGGCCGCTGACATCATCAGTGCAGTGGACTTCCTTCACTTTAAAGGAATCGTTCACAGAGGACTCACGACATCTAGCTTCTCTATCAACAAAGAAGGACAAATCATTATATCTGGTCTTGTTACCGCATCTGAGGGTCACAGCTCGGAATTTGTCGCAGGTAGTATTGCACATCAACGAAAGGAAAATTGAAATCAAAAACAAAATAATTGAATAATAAATGTTGATTGAGTGGACAAATGACTGTTTTTATCCATTTTCAGAGTGTAATCTTATTCCCCTGAGATGGTCTGCTCCTGAATCGATTCTTAACGACCGATTCAGTACTCTAAGTGATGTTTATATGGTGGGGCAGGTTATTTACGAACTGTTCACACATGGTTGTCACCCTTATACCGAGTTGTATGGATACACGCTAGATGACGTATTGCAATTGGTAATTATAATTAACATATCAAAGATATTTAAAATACCCTGTATATCAATATTAATAACAATGTTATTTTTATTAAGTATTATTTGAAGTTGACCATTTTAAAATTTAGATCATCTTCCAAAACCTTGCACCGAGGCAATGGCCATGCATTCCTAGGGAGATCCACGAGATCATACTAAAGTTTGTGGACCCCAATCCTCAAGCTAGACAACCCTTGAAGAGCGGTCTGCAGCAACTGAATAACTTTTTAGCCAGATCTTCATCAGGTGAACACTGAAAACAATTCACTTTTATAATTATTGATCAGTTTGTATCATTGCAACTGTTCTCAACTGCTCTCAGTTTGAAAGAGCAGCATCACGTTTTCTATGATATCCCTTAAAAGTGTGAAATATTTTACAAAAAATATGTGTTGATGTATTTATTTCAATTGACTTATTTGGTAATGACCAACATTTACCCCCAACTTTGACGGAGAAATATATATTTATGTTCTAAAGAACGGGAATATCTGCAGACTTAAAAGCACTGAATATTTTCATTAGCAATGACATCATATGTTTGAAATGTCGTCAGGAAAATGACCAAAGTCTAAAATTTTCATGATTTCTACAGAGAAAGGTATAAATTACGTCGATAATTTAAGTAAAAGTCACCATATATTTTGATATAATGTGTAGAATGATAAAATAAATGAAATAAATAAATATTATACCGGAGCAGGCCTGTGCTCTATAAAGTTTTTGGTAAAAATTGTTAAAATTTTGTCCATTTTGCCCTCTTTCTGAAAAAAAAATAATTAAAAATCCGACTAGTTTGTGACATCATAAAAATAAAGATTGTCAATAACCTACTCTGAAACTATATTATGTTTTGTCAATTCATATTTCTCATACAGTGTATACAATTCAACACATTTCAGTAGAGAACTTTTCAAAATATGACTTGTGGGGGGGGGGGAATATTCAGTATACCGCATATAGTCCTTTGTAATTTTTAAACTCAATTCTCAAAGGATCCAGAAAGAGACTGAGCAATTCGCACAGAGAGGACATGAAGTATCCAGATCTGGACCCATCACAAAAGGAACCACAGACGGTAAGGGGTAGAACACAGCTTATCAGACTGGCTGAGCAGTAAATAAAATTCTAGTGAAATCGTATTATGTAGAATTAACATTGAATACTTACTAATATTCTATATTGGTATTTGAAGACTACACAAAAGAGCACATTCTACCATTACTATTGTGCACTGATTTCATTCAATTTTCTGTTTCTAAAATAATATTAAGTATTCAGAGTGCAATGCAAAGATAATACTTTTAAAACAATCTCACTGAAGTGTCAGAACCACATTTGTCGTAAAGGACTCAACAAGTCTTGTGTTTGTGAGCGCCAAAGTAGCTCTATCCTGTGTATTTATAATACATGATTCCATATATTCTTTCATTTCTTCACTTATCTTACGAATTTCTGTCAAGGTTTGCATGATTTGCATGTTTAATGCATGAGAATATTGCATGATTATGTTTTCAACACTCAGGAAGTACCAGAACTTATTAAGCAGCTTAAAGGTCGAAAAGAAAGTGAGTACTTCAGTGTCTTTCACATATGGTGCACTCCTTATACACGAATATATACAAAAGTAATAATCTGATCTTATCTTATTATTAACTTTCATGCACAAAATTATTTATTCAGATATGTCTTTAATTAACCTGATTAGCATTCTTTCACTTTCAAATATTACTGTTCACAAATTATATTGTACTATCGTACATTTCTTTTATTCTTACCTATACCTTCCGTTTTCCCATATCGCTAAGATTATTCAGGTTTTATCTCAATTTATCTCGTTCTCTTGTGTTAAAATTTTAAAAGTTCTCTATAGGTTATGGGGTTTAATTTAACTTTGAGATAAATAATTGGAAATGTGTATTAATTATTGTTAGATGTACATTTATTCATACCTAGTATATTGAAATGTTCAAATTATTGATATTGAGATAGGATATTCCTGAAGAGGTACTGAACTTCCATGTTTTGGAACATGACCGGGCTTGCAGTATTATATACATATAGTACACTATGGTATAGCTTTACAAATTTTACAAATTCTTTGGTCGTTATAATGTCTGCAAATACACATTTTATTGAGTCGTATTATGACAGACGAAATTCCCAATCAATGCTAGATCATTGTTTTTTTTAATCCGATTTCATCACACAATACTCCGTTTATCTGATCAATGTAAAGGCTCCACAGAAGACGTGGCAGGTCAGCGTGGGATGTTTACTCCTTCTATGCATCTGTTGACCGTTTCACTAGCTGGTCGTAGCTAGTAGACTTAGACGTAAACGTGAAAGTAGCACCTGTAGTTTTTCCTGTGGTTTGCTCTATGAACAATTTATGTTATACTAATAGGAGATAAAAATGAATGGAACACAACGCTGTATGCCAATTCATCAACTTTGCCAAAGCATTTGATAGTATACATCGTCTTACTTTATGGATGATCCTCAGATATTATGGCATCCCTAACAAGGTCATATCCATCATTCAGATGCTATACATAGACTTCCAGGCAAAGTTGATCCGTGGCTCTGAACTAACAGACAGCTTCCCAATCTAACAGGGGTACGACAGGGATGTCTGCTTTCACTATTGCTCTTTACTTTCTGCATAGACTGGCTAATTAAAATCACTACCATTCAGGCAGGTAGAGGAATATTCTGGACATTTTAACAGTCACTAGAAGATCTTGACTCTGCATATGACATCAATTTCCTCGCAAAGCATTATAAGGATATTCAAAGCAAGACTGATTACTTGGTCAAGTATAGAGTAGGATAAAAAATTATCAATGGTTATTGATAAGTACGTCCCTGTACGTTCCGTTGATGGAAAGCCACTGATCAAGGATATGCCTAGCGGATCTGAGTCATGGGAGAGGACAAACAACATCACCCATAAACTAGATACCTTCCGAACAAAATGTCTCCGTAGAATACTCATGTATTCTGGACGAACAAGATCAGTAATGAGAAACTGTATGAAAGAACATACAAAGCTACTAATCTGACCAGATTAAAGAGAAACCATGGAAATGGATAGGCGATATCATGAGAATGAAATCATCAGCTATACGAAGGGTAGCATTAAGATGGACAAAACTAGAAAAGCGAAGCAGAAAACGACCAAAGGAGACATGGTGTCGATCAGTAGAAAAAGAAAAATGAAAGATCAGGGATGGACTTGGGGCATGGTACAGTCAATGTCAGCAGACAGACAAAGATTGAGGTCCTCGGTGCAGGCATGTGGCATGTGCTCAAAGCACAAAGAGGACTAGTTAATAGGAGATAAAATGTGAAGATAAGAAACAGAAATCTTTCTCAAAAATCCATTTAAAGAATACATGTAGTTAGCAGAGCAAGCACGGACCTCTATTACAGAAGTGGAACAAGTGTTGTGAAGGAGTAAACATCGTCATGTTCGGAAAAACGCAAAATGCCATGGGGGATTCAGTGTATAAATATCATTGGCCTTACAATTAATATGAAAAACGTCAGTCAGCATTCAACTTAATTTCAGATTGTATTTGTTGACAGGATCATTGTTTCGCCTATAGAACTACATATGCATATGATGACTCTGAACGAGACTGTTGATATCTTTGTTTTATGAACTTATTTGTCAGTAGTTTACCTCGTTTCAGAAATTGTTCAAACGCAGAACATGTTCTAACCATTCGTCACATATAAAACCTTTTTTAAAACCTTAAGTACGTGAGTTGAAATTTTTCTTTTTTTATTATTAATTTATTTACAATTAATGTGAATATTTGTTTCCTCTCATGCAAAACGAGTCTTTGCAAAGATTTTTATAGCTGGTAGGGATTGCATTGCTTCAGCAAAATCTCAGTATGCTTGTTGTATGAAGTTCTCTTATTTAAGAAATTAAGATTACATAGACAATGAAATATTTTCTTTAATATAAAGTAAGCGTTGCTTTTTCCAGATTTTGATTCCGTAAGATGTAATTCAGGCTGATTAAACTAGGGACTTATCTTTATGCACTAGAGGCTTCTGCTTGCATATGTATCAACTGTATGTTCAAGAAATCAATCAAAACATTTATTGGCAATGCTTCCAAACGCCAGCTTTCTCCCAACCCTGATCAGGCCTGGTTTCTTAATTCTTTTCCATCAATTCCTAGCAATCCAGCAGTACAACATATAAACGGATTATAGTGTTTGGGCATTGTCATATATGTAAAATGTATTGTGGCTAACATAGGCATCTTTCCTAAGAATTTTAATTTTTCAGATCCGATGAAGACTTATGCCAATTTGCGTAAAACATTGAGGGGTCCAAAAACAGTCCTTGCGATTACAGAGGCTGATATCGCATCAAGTGATGCTCCAATCACTCACAGAAAGGTCTGAATAATATTTTAAACATAACTTGTTTACTATAAATTTATGTTTTACTTGAAGTTCGAGGGAAATTGAAGATTAGTTTTCAAACTTTAGAATCAGAAACTGGAAGTCCAGGAACCTATTTCCCAGAGGTTCTATGAAGTATCGTTTACTGAATTGAGCAAGTCTCCTTTACAAGATATCCTGAACATATTGACATGGCCACCAAAAGTGGAGAGGAAGGAACCATATAATATGGTATTCCATTAATTCATTTTTTTAAACATTGGAAACAATGCGAAAGTTGTACTTTCTCTTAAAGAAGTAACTCCATAAGAATTGTTGGAGATGGGCATCCCCTTCCATCAGACTATACTGTAGCTTCCTTTGTCTGACTATTGAGTCCAGATCATATAAATATTCAATAAAAAACCGCATATATGATCATAGATTATTCTATATTTTGAAGTCAAAGTTAATAACACAACATCAGGTCTTTAGGAAAAACGGGCCAATTCATTACTTGGAATGATATTTTGTGAGATATCCAATATTAAGATCTTTTCAGTTTGTGGTTCATGTATTTAACAATTAAATATTCTAAAGCATTACAGATGTGATATTGGAGATACTCTTTCGGAACTCTCACTGAGAAGATTTTATGGAGACCCAGATGACCAGAATAATAACATTAAGTACACTCTTATAATTCACCATCTTGTCCAATTTATCTGTTGTCTACACGACCGTGGTTGGCTGTCACGTGACATCTGCTGTCGCCATCTTTATTATGATCATCACAAAAAGAAGGTAGTATATTCTGACTTAACGTTGTAATGAAGCAGGGATTTCCTTGTGAGGTTTACTTTTGCTATATAGCATGATATGTTTTAAACGTTATTATACAATTATAGCCTTTCGATGAGGTCAATCCCTCGATATATAGACCTTAGAGAAAACATATCGACCGAACACAAAGTGCGAGGTCGATATGCTTTCTCTAAGGTCCATATATCGAGGGATTGTACCGAATCAAAAGGCTACAATTGTTTTATTATTTTTTATCAGTTAATAAGAAATGTCTTAAAGTCCTTCTTTCTAATACTCAGTACCTTCTCATACAAGGCATTGTTATGTCATTGCATTATGACGTCACAGTAATGAAAACCAGCTGCGGTATCTGTTTTGAGTAACATCCAGTTTATAAAGACTATTGTGACGTCAGCACTATTGTTGCTTCACAGAAGAACGTTTCCAATTTTAGAAACAGCAGGTTTATAAATTCTTAAAATAGAAACATCCAGTCTGTAACTTTTTATACTTGATCATGTGATCCAGTTTGAGCCAATCAGATAGTTGGAACAATGAAGAAAAATAATAATATACAATTATAGACTTTTGATGAGGTCAATCCCTCGATATATAGACCTTAGAGAAAGCATATCGACCGAGCACGGAGTGCGAGGTCGATATTCTTACTCTAAGGTCTATATATCGAGGGATTGTACCGAATCAAAAGGCTACAATTGTTTTATTATTTTTTATCAGTTAATAAAAAATGTCTTAA
The DNA here is from genome assembly GCF_032062105.1 of Saccostrea cuccullata. Taxonomy (NCBI): domain Eukaryota; kingdom Metazoa; phylum Mollusca; class Bivalvia; order Ostreida; family Ostreidae; genus Saccostrea; species Saccostrea cuccullata. Next base: position 114,174 of record NW_026926997.1, on the reverse strand, counting down.
AATCCTTCTTTATAATACTCAGTACCTTCTCATACAAGGCATTGTTAAGTCATTGCATTATGACGTCACAGTAATGAAAACCAGCCGCAGTATCTGTTTTTAGAAACATCCAGTCTATAAATACTATTGTGACGTCAGCACTATTGTTGCTCCATAGAAACAGTAGGTTTATAAATTTTTAAAATAGAAACATCCAGTCTGTAACACTTTTTATACTTGATCATGTGATCCAGTTTGAGTCAATCAGATAGTTGGAACAATAAAGAAAAATAATAAACATATTTACAGGTTTTCGCTCCACGACTAGGTCGTATGACATTTCTTAATCCCGGCGAAGTTCTTGATGATAGCGTCATAGATGAAGTATTTACTGATCGGAGAAACTGGTGATTATTATTTTGATTTTCAGCAAACGAAATATTAATACATATTTACGATATTGCCTTTTCTTAGATATCATATGATTTTATTTTTATTGCAGGTACCCATTAGAGACACTACAGCATGGTCAATATTCAAAAGAGGGTGATATTTACATGTTAGGAATGACAATCTATGAATTTTACATGGGACTTGAAATAAATCTAGAAAATCCTGTGTCTACATCACTTAGCTGTGTGCCTTTCTGCAGAATTTCGAAAGAAGAGGTACCACCAGTCTTTCCTCATTCCATATCTCTCTCTCTCTCTCTCTCTCTCTCTCTGATAATTTACCTAAAATACAGAGATAAGGAACAATCAACAAACACACAAATCCATTGAATAAATTTAAATCAGAACATAGACCTCCAAAAAATATCAGATTGGTATAGGTGCCACTACGGAGTAAGAATCTCCTGTCGAACGGTCATATTCGCCATGAAAACCTTGGTGAATAAGAAAAAATCCATTCACTTAAAACTATTTTTCCCCTTTTTCAGTTGGTAGGACACATTTTGTCTGGTGAGGTTCCACAACAGCCGATGTACTGTCCTGATGACCTGTTTAAGATGATGCTAAGATGCTGGAACAGAGATCGAACACAGAGACCCACGTGTACAGACCTTCTAGAGATAACGACAAAGTAAACGACAAAAACTTGTATAACTTGCATAAACATTTATTTATTCTATTTATAAGAATGATTATAAAATAAACTGCATCGTGTCATATTGCACAACCATATAAATCTTTATACATAATTTTTTATCATCTGAATATTCCTGTAGATTGTTGTCCTTATATGAAGATGGTGTGGATGATTGCTTCAGTGATGTTATTTATGAGGAGCTTGATGGGCCGGAGCTTCCGCCTAGAAACCTCAATCCAAATGATCTGTCCATTCATCCCTCAAATCCCGTACCGTGCGTTCCAGAAACTGATAATGAACAACAATTTTCCAAATTGGGTAGTGAATATAAAGGATTCACAAAAATGATCAAACCATCATGTAACACCAGTGTTGGGAAAATGGAGTTTCAATATTCCAAAGAAAATCCCATATATATGAGTACGTCAAACTTTGATAGAGCAGATACCAAACGTAGCCTGGCAAAACAAAAAATTAACGTGAGACAACAAAAGAAGCCTAGTATAAAAAGCTCAGCTGCATCATCAGAAGATACAGAGAGCATCGAGTCTTGTGGTAATCCAAGATTAGACAGCATTTTGTCATGGGTAAATCCCAGCTCATCTAATCTAAGTTCTGACAGTGCATTATCGAGGACAAATCCCGGCTCAGCTAATCTTAATTCAGACAGTGAACTATCATGGGCAAACTCAAGCAGCTCAGTTAATCAAAGTTCAGACAGTGCATTATCTTGTGTGAACACGAGCTCCTCCAGTGACATTCCAAGAACTGGCTCTGAAGGTTCTCTGTCTACTGTCTGTGCGTCCGGAGATGATGGCTCAACAGAAGAAGAGAAGACAAAATTACAACAGGGAGGCATCATTGTAAACGATTACCTAGCACCGATAGACAGTAATGAACTCCTAAACAAAAGAGGTGTTGTGAAGGAAATCGATGCAAGTAAAACTAATTTCCAGGATTCATCAGATGACGAATATATAGATTTTGATATGTTTAAAGATAACCGGGAAGATTATCTCAACCCTTTTTATCCCGATTCGAATAACAAGTGAATGTTGAAGAACTGTACTAGATTTAGAGGGATAACTTATATAGTAGCCTTAACGTAATTAATACAGATTTAACTGAATATATAAACTGTTACATTATATGTACAAATGAAAGACTGGCAAAATATAATGTATTAAAATTAAACATAAATAAATATACAAAGTTAAATACATCATAAGCATTGCGTCCATAATTGGATAATAATATTATATAAATATAAAGCTCTTTGTTATAAAATTTTGTTACCAGCGATTGACAAAATCAGCACACGTTTTCTCTCTTGTTTTTTTTAAAACATTGAGAGAAAAGAGATCAAAATAAATTAATCTATTTGTTGTGAAAAGACGGATTATATTGTTTTAGCTGCATTTTCTTCAGTGAAACGTGGGGGTTTGAAAGCCTATGATTTGCAATATCCATAATCACTGATCCTACCCTATATTCTGATGTCGAGGAATCAAAAAAAGGGCTTTCCTTGACCTTTTCAAGAAGACTGTTTAAAAGTTTCAAAGGGACAGAGTACAGTTTGGTGCGAATATGATAGGGACCTTACTGTTGAATTACATAAGGTAGTAATGAATGAAGGATATGGAGATAACGAACAGTATTCAATATCAAAGTCAATAAAACAATACAAAATAGGAGCAGAGCAAACATGGACCTCCAATACATCAGACGTGGGATCGGGTGCCATGGAAGAGTGAACATCTCCTGCCAACCGTTCACACCCGCCGTGTGCTCCTTGTCATGATCGGGAAATAACGGAAAATCAGTCGTCAATTCAGTGTATAAATAATGGACGAACAAATAGTATGAAAAACGTCAGTCAGCATTTGACTCAATGATAAATTGTATTGGCTGACAAGGTCATGGTAGAACTTACGAAATGATAACTTTAAACGAGACTGTTGAAATTCTGGTTTCATCAACTTGTCTGTCAATAATTTACCTCGTTTTAAAAATTGTTAATACGCAGATCATGCTCTTGCGTATCGAATCAACTGAGATTTAATCTCCGTATGCAGGTGATGAAGGTATATTGCTGCATAATAAATCAAAGAGACATCGTGCATTAAAGGTTTATTGTAAGACCGACCACGCTTACGTCTCTGTGCATGGCTTAAAAGTCCCATCACATTTACATTGTTACACTGTCGACTGGAAAGATGTCTAACACCATCGACTTTGTCATTACAACCACTGGGAAAGGCTGTCCCTAGTTTTCTAATCCAAAATTCTTCTCGTTGTCTACGGAAAGGTGTACTCAGTAATGGACTGTTTGTGTGGTGATAAATCTTTTCGAATATTCATGGGCTAAAATAGAATGATCAGGTAAATTAAAATGTGTGTATAAAAGCTGCTGATCGACCCCCAAGATTTATTTGAAATCGATGACCTGATATTCCTTTATTAAGTGATCTCTTGTGTTCACCAACATAAACAAGTCCACACAGATTACATACTATTCCGTAGGCAATATTAGAAGATTTGCAGTGCAGATTTTCCAAAGTTTTGGTATAGAAACTCTGTCCGGTAAGATTGTTGGTGAAAAAAGTGTTATCAAAATGTCACAGGCTTTACAGTTTTTCATAGAACATTTTGAAACAGAAGACATGGGATAGGAAAACGAATCTTCAGAATTCGAGCATTGTTTCTGATATTATTAAATATAATTTGGTAGTCCATTTCAAGACTCTTTGTTTCGCTGTTGTGCTAATTATTGCCAAAATAGGAAAGAAAAAATATAGCTAAATTGCTTCTTATTAAGTTCATTATTTTATTTCATACTTTATCCTTATCAAAATTACCTCGCTGCTTTTCATAAAGCATTTTCCCATTGTGTTTGAATACTTGCATTTATTAAAATTTGAGAAAATTAGAATGCATATTTGCTATATTTTATGTTAATTTTAAAAGCGTAGTTTTTTTTTAAAATACATTTTGGTATTCCTAATGACCACTTTTAAAAAGCAATATGATCTAAATTTTTAAAGAATTTTATTTTGATGTTAATGTGTGTCATTTTGATAATTTTTTTTTGTAACTGAAATCTTGATGTTCAATTAAACTCAAAGGTAGCATAAAATTTTTACAGAAGACTTCTTTACAATGGAATATTATATGTATATTGTGTGAGAATTGAATATTGTACAGGACGACAAAAATGAAATTCTGCTTCAATCAAAGCTTAAAAATAGTTTTTCCGTTGAAAATATGAACGATGTTTACAATCATTTTACAAATTTTTTTCTTGTCATTAAAATAGTTTATTACAATTTTTCAACAACAAAAATATCCTACATCATTTTTCTTTTAAATTGTTATTTCTTACTACACGTCACTTTGTTGTAAAAAAGAAAATAGACCCTAAGACAAGAACATAGTTTAAGAATATAAAAATTCAATAACTTAACATAATAATTATATATCGTACGTGGCAGTACTTAAATAAATTTGCGTACGTTGTCGAATTTCCTTTGTATTTTGTGAATTATCACTGGCGCCTGAGGCGACAAGCTGGACACCTTAATCGCACAACTGGACATCCATTCTAGCACTGTACAATCAAGATACAAGGTATGGTCGTTTTGCATTTTCAGCATTTACAGAATATGTCATTCAAGAAATATGCCTTATTGGTTAATTTTCAACTGTGTTTTGTTAATTTCATTTGTGTTGTTGAGTAATAACTGATGGGAGGCCACCCGATAAATGTTCTGTGCTATGTACTTAAAGTGTAGATGGACTAATTATTGGTTTATTATTATTATTTGACATTTGGTAAGTACCACTTTAATTCGGTTAAATAATTTTATATACTTTAAAAATAACGATTTAGGAGATCATTTATTAGTAAAACAAAGCGAGAGTTTACTGATCTCTGCATGGCTGATTTCCAATACTACGTATTTCTTTTGTTTGTTATCCAAATATTGAAAAAGCCAATAGGTGTTCCAATTCACGTTTAATAAATGTCCCATAAAAACTGATGAATGTTTAGAATAGCCGGGGGTAAGTCTATAAACTATAATCTGTATACTTCGGACAGGATGGAAGGTTTATTTTAATGAGGAAATGCAACTTACTTCTCGGCAGTTTCATCCTTTTATTTAATAAATTATCAGTGTTTAGTACACGTATCACCAGGCTGTTGAATAGGCATATAACAGAATGTAAGATTTGTCTTGTGTTTGTAAAATCTTTTGGAAAATATCCCAATTCATAAAAATAAATGTTATGCTGCAACTTTTTGTTTATGAGTCAAGAGGAATTAAGAATTTTTTTGAATTTCTCATTTCCATTAAAGCAATATGAGCTGCATTTTTGAGAATTTTATTTTGCTGATAAAATGCGTTATTATGATTTGTCTGTATGTAATCTAATCCCATAAGATCAATAAGACCAAAATAAAGTTTTAAAATGTTTCAGAAGAAATATTTCTGTACAACCCAATATTTAGTATTATCAATATAAGAAATCATAATTGTACAGGATGACAATAATTAATTTTTGCTTCAATCAAAGCTTACAAAAATTTTTTCCATTGCAAATATTAACAACAGACGTTTATAAATGTTCTATTTTTCTGTCATTGAAATAGTTAATTACAAATTTACAATTTTTTCCGACGTCTAATATGCAGCTCATAATTGCTTTAATAACCTATTAATTCTCCAGGAATCGTGCATAATGTGTGTAGATTAATTTACAATGAAAATAGATTTAATGACATAACCAATCAATGACAGTATTAACACGCGTTAATGGTTTTTACAGTAGGTGCATAGTACACTGTGCCCCAGTGTCACCTGTTAGGGTCGTGTTGTGCCCTGTGACGAGTGTCCTATCACGAATTAATTCTGATTTCTTTAATTTCCCATTCAAGGCTTTTAGATTAGTAACGACAGGAATGTTTCAAACTTTCTACTTGCTGTTTTAATTTACAAAAAAGATATTGTTACATTTGTATTAATTATTTTTATGTTTAAGGCGACGATAACAAACAATGCTTTTAAATTCCTTAAACAATTGCAGTAAAGAACAGATAAAAATAGATAATAAAAAGGACCTTTGAAAAAATCCAAAGGTGAGATCAGGTCCCTGCTTCTCTTGTAAATATTTCTGAATTTAAAGTCTGCTGCATGTCAGTATATAAAAAAAGGATACGGCTTATATAAAGGATAACAATGAGTGTCCTTCAGATATATATGTACTCCAACAGATTGCATCTGATCCCACCTCTGATGTTTTTGAGCTCCGTGTTTGTTCTGCTACTATTTTGTATTGTATTATGGACTTTGATCTTGTTCTTGTTATACTGTTATCTCCACATGTTTCACTGTAAGACCTGGCCCCCACAGGATCAAAACATCTTAAATTCAAGTCAAAATATTTAGGTTGTACTAAGATGTTGACGAAGTAAATCAAACTAAAATGAAAATATTTTATAATACTGTAGAAAAATGATGCTATTTGAAATTTAAAAGATTAAGTTAACAATGACATATTCATTTTACAAATGTTTGAAAATTTGACTTATTCTGCTTCAAGATCCTATGGTCTGGTCCCCATAGCTGTAAAAAAAACCCACCTCAAATACAATAATACCTTGCTGTAATGACACTCAACCCAATATTAAAAGGAATCACAAGGTGTCCTTCAAATATTAATCAATAGTCAATACATTTTTAAAATGACATTTTGAACAAAATATTCTTCACCTTTTTTTCTTCATTGCAGCATTATGTCAAAGACGTTCGCTAGATGCCTAGCTTTTGGGATAGGAATTCTCTTACTGCTAGTTATGTTTTACTCATCAGGAAAACAACCACCAGAAACGCAAACTGGACAGTCTTCACAAAAATCATATATAACTGTAAGGACTTCTAGCACGGAAGTGACGTTATGGTCACATGATCTTACTTCCTGGAAGCAGAATACATCGTTGTGTGACCATCCCAAGGTTGACAGGTCCTCAGTTCTAAATACGCCCTCTGGAGCTGTCAGTATTTCTGTGTACGACCCCCAAAAGGATATATGGGTGTCAAAGAGAATAGTGGAAACCGGTGACTTTGACGGTCGCAAAAGACAATTAGTGTTTGAATTAATAAACAACGATGAACTGGATGTTAACTTCATAGATATAGGATGTAATGTTGGGGTGTATTCATTAACAATGGCTAAGATGGGTAGAAAGGTTTTGTGTATTGATGCTTTATATCTCAATGTAAAACACGTGTGTGCCTCAATAATGCAAAATAATTTTCAAAATTCCATCACGATAGTGATGAATGCTTTATCTAATAGCAGGAAGTATGTGGAACTAGGAATAGACAGTAAGAACTTTGGCGGGACCTTTGTTGACGAGGACGCTGATTTTGTTAAGAAGAAGAAAGGAGGGACTGCCACAGGAGAGCATTATACAAGTATTTCGTCTATTGTTATGGACGACTTATTACTGTTACCAAATATTAATTTGTTCAGAAAATCTTTCATCAAAATGGACATAGAGGGGTTTGAATGGAAGGCTCTAGAGAGAGCTTCTGCCTTTTTTAAAGCTATTGACGTTCGAGGTGTTTTTATGGAATGGATCTTCCATCGAGGGAAAGACTCGGGGGTTAAAATAACAGAGTTCTTCATTCAGCATAATTTATATCCTCATGCTCAAGTCTCTCCGACGACTTACCGTCCTCTTGATGTAAGTAAAGAAGGGAATTGGAATTTCATGGATATATTGTGGCTAAAACGATAGCAATGTGTTGTAAGGTGGTATGTCCATCCTTCAAATGACAATGTTGAAGAAAATAGTGGTGTAACTGATATGAATCTGAGGAGATGGCTCCTACCTGTGTATATATGATGGGTGATTTTATTTCAAATAGAGCAGTTCTTTAGACTTGAAAAGTTTTATTTTCTCATATATCAGCTGCAAGTACTTTTGAGGGAACATATTCTGACAATTAATTATTTGAATTGGGATTTCATAAAAAACTCAGCTGCGTTTTGTTTATTCAATATACATGTATAATTTAACAGCAGGGTGGTAATTGATGCGGAATTGATAAAATTATCGAAATAGCTGTGGTGTTATGTTTGTGCTGATGGCTTTTAAATTATTAAGACGTATTGTTAATGTTATTCCTTCCTATTCTTAGTTGAACTGTTTGGTTTAGTACGTAAATTATGCTAAATGTTCTATGTGTATGTCTCATGTTCTCCTTTGTTTAATCATCCTATTACAATAAATAAATGTTTTTGATATTATGTACAAGTCATTTCAATCTTAGTTCGTCTGTTACATTTACAAACTTAATGAAACATAACCCTCAATATTCAATTTGCACTTTCAGTATTTTTAATTCAAGTCGAGATCCAAGATTTCATCTTTTTAGGTGGAAGATGCCGAGTGATTTTCGATTGTTAATAGAATGTATTTGAAATTTAGTTTGTATGGTTAATGTCATAGAAACATTATTAAAAAGCGTATATTTCATTGGTCAAACATTGATGTAAAACTTTGAAAACTTGTTCAGTATTTGACAATTTTAATAGAATGAAATAAAACTTACAAGGTTAAATGTGTGAGATGAGAGGAAAATGAATAACTTAACTTAATACAGTATCTATAAAGACAATCTCATTGAATTCAGGAATGTTAAAAAAACCTTGTAATAATTTAACACGTGTAAAACATAAATAAAGACTGTAAACAATGACAACAAATAATATAAATTAAAATCAAAGACGCTATCGGCCCTAAGGCTGATCACATAACAGAACAGAAAGAGGAGTTACTCCCAGAGGTCGGGCTCGGCCTCTTCTCTGGTGTCGGTGAGATCCGTTTGATTTGAATTCGCTCATGCTCCCTGTGTTCTTCTTGCTGTGTTTGGGATTTTCTACTTGCATCAAAATTGTCAGACACGCCATTAATAAAGTATGTATCCATGATACCCTTTCCTTTTACGTCAAGGCCACCGCGTCTCTCTAAGATGTAGCCCACCTCCCGAATTTCACTGTAAGGAAAACGTTCTATTATAATACTGGTTTCCTGTTATAGGACATGTTTTGAATGTTATTAAAAAATTACAGATACGGCATTAATACAATAAAAAAAATATAGATGTTTCTTACAGTCTTTGTTCTCATTTGAAGGTCTCCAATTCTAGATTTTGTTAGAAGTTATGAAGAAATCAAGCAAAAAGCAATGATTGGTTAATATTAGCCCCTCACCTATGTGTAGTATTACTGATGTGAACGCGCCCCGGAAGTCCGTGACTTTCCATGCGCGAAGCAGTGTTCACGGTGTCGCCAAACAAACAATACCTGGGCATCTTAGTCCCGACAACTCCTGACACTACAGGCCCAGTGTGTATTCCCACGCGAATCTATAAAAATATTACCAATGGATGCCTTTTACACGTACATTCATCATCAAAATTAATATAGTATTCTAGCTAAAAGGATTAATGTGATCGTTGTCATTTACGCGTAATATACTGTATTTCGATCGACCATCATAGACCATGATTGGACTAAATGAGTCTTAGTTCAAAACGATAAGTTTCGTATATATTACCTGTATAGACTTATTAGTCACAGGGTTGATCACGTGACTAGTTTGTTGAATCATATCGAGGCCCATGTTGGCTATCCTGATAGCGTGATCGTCTGTAGCTTCTGGTACTCCTGACACTACCATGTAAGCATCTCCGATTGTTTCTACCTTTTTGTTGTAAATGCTTTGTTATATCAATATCACAAAAGTTTGTTTTTCAAAGATGGTGGGTTCGAATTTAAAATAACAACAACGTTAAGGGAGTGTTCTACTTAAAATAAGCTTAAAAGTACTAAAACAAGTGGGCGATTTTGGTGTATTACACGGCATATTTCTGTATGATAATTAGTGGATACTACAGTCCAGTTAACAGCAATCAAAAAAAATTTGAAACATTAGAAATGCTTACTTTATATATGTCGTGTTTTGTTGTTAACTCGTCAAAGCGTTGGAACAAATCATTAAGAAGTTCCACGATATCCATTGGATGACACAACGCCGCCATGTTTGTGAAGGTAACGATATCACTAAATAGGATAGTTACGTTCTCATGCTTTTCTGCATGGAAAAAAAATTAACTCATAGGAAATTTTACAAATTTAACAAACTAGTAATGCAACAAATTATTTGAATGGAATAAGTTCATGTCATGAAGTTAAAAAGAAAAAAATACCGAATATTGCTGACTTAAATAAATCAGATGCTACAGCAGTTGGATGTTATCTATAATAACTATGTTAACTTGGTCCTTTGCTTTATTTTTTCAAAAAATAACATAGGAAAGTAAAAAAAAAAAAAAGCAAAAATTAAGAAGATTGCATAAAAATAGAAATTGTAACTTCAAAACAATATACACTATGATTTAACACGCATGGAATTAAATTTATAGTGAAATAATCCTCATTGAACATTAATTTATTTGATTTTCGATTGAATGTACCTGCTTGCACGTTCCCGCCATCTCTCAGCTGATTGGCTACTTTAACCGGAAGCATCTGATACAACAAGGTGTCGGTTTTCTTTTTCTCTTGATCTAAAGCAGCCGCCAATTTCTTCATTGCTGCGGTCGTTTCGTCAAGTTTCTTACTACGTAATGAAATAAAATATACATCTTTGAAAACATTTTAGTTTTAAAAAAGTGCATAACAACTTAATTTTCAGCTACTGGAGGGATTATATTGACCTCATTTCGACGTCAGCTCGTCTTTGTTCGTTCATGAACATGATCTCCATGGTCATATTGTCCTGGGGGATGTTTTTGAGGTAGCTGCTGGAAGAAATCAGGTCGCCCAGGCTGTCAAAGTGTGGACTCCCTATAAACATAATCTCCTCTTTGTCCTCCAGGGGTACCATGTGACCTTCAGTAAAAAAGGAAATGGCGTGAGAGTACTGTTTGAACATGGAAAACACATTCACTGCTCGTATGCATGATAATGTAATTATATTTATTTACATTGATAGGATTCCTCACGATACAGCTTTAGGGAAAAAATTGTTTAGCAGGATTACAAAAACAGATTATCAAATGAGAAATACATGTATTACTGATAAACATCGGTATTCAATCCTCTTTTAAGGTCTGCATTACTAGAGTTAACAAATTACAAAATACAAATGTAGGGTTTCCTCGCACTAAGAGTCATTTGTAAGAACAGTTTTGCTAGTTGTCGTATTCTCAAGAGTTTTTCCGAGTTGGTTGATGAGGATCCGAGGAGTTAATTTGGTTGATGGTCCATAAGGAACGCGATATAATTTTGACCAGAGTGTTGTCGATTAGAGATTTTTGAGTTTCATTGCATCGATCTTACATTTCATTGTGAGATGTATGAAAAATTATTTAATGACGATTTTTTAAACTTTTACACTAAAATACATTTAGAGTTTGATGAATATGTCTTGTAATGTGCCTTTATGTTATGTTAAATATAATAAAATATTGTTATCAGTTTTTGTTGCAACCAATTTAAATAGTGTACATGACACACTGGTCTATAATTTACCTCTTAAAATAGGACAGTCTGATTTGGGTGGTGTTCCGTTACGATTCTTGACTTTTGGTTGTAGAAAAAAATACATGTACGAACTGTTACAACTCATGATGGCGTTATATTCAAATTTCACTTCCGGTTCCTTAATGTCAAAGATGTTATTAATTTTTGATTGTTCTTGTTGAATTTCGGGACAAAGAGTCTTTAGGTGAAGTCCTGCACTCTGAATGAACATATTTTTATCAAAAACAACACTGAAAGGCAAGGCTGTATTCAGACTTAATTCAGGAACAGCAACAACATAATTTTCTCGGGCATGCGCAAGTTGCTGAAGTTTGCTTTGCACGTGGTTAGTCATAAGTTGGTCCTCTCCTGTAATGGCTGCCATCTTCTGTTCTTCTAAGACCTTGACCTCTGTTATCACGTGTTCACAATATTTCTGTTTAAATATTTCCCCTGTTTTCCTTGTGACAACAGACATGTTGATACGGGTGTCAAAAATCTGGCGAGCGACTTCCGTCAACATCCCTGGATAATGGTCAATTAATGATGTAATAATTTTTGGCTTTTAAGAATTTGAAAAAAAAATTTAACAAATATTTCAACTACTTCATGAAAATGAGTAAAAAGACTTAACCATTATGTTAAATTAAGTAGGATCTAATCACCAGTAGATGTTCATCTTAATTGAACTTTTTATGCATACAACTATTTTACGGTAATTTACAATGTAAGACAAAAGATTGTTGATATTTTAAAGTTATTATGGAAAGGAACAGTCAACGGCAATAACCCACAAGAAACAGAGTTGCTACTGACGTAAAAAGGTAGTGAGTGATAAGATCTTTCATTTACAGTTCTTAAATCCTTTCTCGATTTTTACACAAAATAAACATTACTGCTTTTATCAGCATGGTTAACCAACCATTTAAGGTGTACATAGAAAGTAATAATTATTTGGATTTTAATTCAAGATGGACGACATTGGATTATTTACCAATGGCGGCCGGATACATTCCAGGACGCACGGTGAAAACGTGAACGAGCAGTTTCCCGTCTTTCTTCTCACACCTGAAATCAATAAACAAAGACCCATAAATCAACCCTTGCACTCTCCGGCATAAATAGCAATCACCTTCTCCTGAAAAAATTAGATAGGAAATTGAAATTGTGTAAGGCTTCTTAACATATCTCATAGGACGCTTTCTCTCTCTCTTTTCTTTTCAGAGACCAGAAGAGCTTGATACATAGTAATGCGTCTTTCTATTGTCCGTCCGTCTTGTCTGTCTGTTTAAGTCTTCTGTCTGTCTGTAAACAATTTTTCAAAATGCAAAAACTCCTACAGTTTTAATTTGATTTCAATATAACTTGGCACACAAGTAGACTACACTAAGAAACATAATTCTGTGTATCGGTTTTTGATTTCGATGAACGGTGTTGCCGTGGTTAGCTAAAAAGTAGCAATTTCTGTGAAATTCTTTCAAAATGCTACTCCTCCTACAGTTTTAACATCTGATTTCAATGTAACTTGGCACACAAGAAGACTACAATAAGATACATAATTCTGTGTATCGGTTTTTGACACCATGAACATGTTGACCGTGGTTACTAAAAATAGAAATTTCTGTGAAATTCTTTCAAAATACTCCTACTAAGATTTAGTCTGATTTCAATGTAACTTGGCACACAAGTAGATACACTAAGATACATAATTCTGTGTATCGGTTTTTGATTTCGATGAAACAGGTGTTGCCGTGGTTTGTACTAAAAATAGAAATTTCTGTGAAATTCTTTTAAAATGCTACTTCCTACAGTTTTAGTCTGATTTCAATATAACTTGGCACACAAGTAGACTTTTTTATTATAGAAAATCTGTTATCATGTTTTTGATTTCGATGAACGGTGTTGCCGTGGTTACTAAAAATAGAAATGCTCATCTGTGAAATTCTTTCAAAATGCTACTTTTCTACAGTTTTAGTCTGATTTCAGTATAACTTGGCACACAAGTAGGCTACACTAAGATACTAATTCTGTTATCAGTTTTTGATTTCGATGAATTGGTGTTGCCGTGGTTACTAAAAATAGAAATTTCTTGAAATTCTTTCAAAATGCTATGCTTACAGTTTTAGTCTGATTTCAATATAACTATGGCACACAAGTAGACTACAATAGTTACATAATTCTGTATATCGGTTTTTGATTTCGATGAACGGTGTTGGTTACTAAAAGTAGAAATTTCTGTGAAATTCTTTCAAAATGCTACTCCAAATACAATTTTAGTCTGATTATAATATAAATGTGGCATGCAAGTAGACTGCACTAAGAACATAAAGAGACATAATCAAGGATCATTATTCTATTTATTGCTGTTGAAAAGTTTCAATTTCCAACTGCTTAAGTACTTTTCTCTTCCTTTGCTATAAGTACAAACCAGTAGTAAGAGCTTCAGTCTCGACAGAGACTTCTGGTTTTTAATTCATTGATACAATTCTTTCTATTGTACAAATATTTGTTCCCTCATGATTTAAGCTCTTCTCTTAAATTGGGCACAGATTAATCATTTTTCTTACGTACATTAACAAAAACTGCCTAATTATACAATTTGAAACTTGTAAAAGGTAAAACAAGCAAAAGTTGTCAGACTGCGTACCGGAAGTGGGGAGGGCGCATGCCTTTGTATGTGAGAGCTAGCAGAGAGTGCAGAAGGTCTAGATTCTGTACAAATGTATGGAAATCCTTCCCGAGAGTCCGTAACATCCGGTCATACCCCCGACTGGTGGCGTAAAAATAAAAATAATGTCCATACGACTCTAACACACCACTCACATCCAGACCTGGAAGAAAAAATGTGATGAACGAACAGTCATCATTGTCAAAAATCCATAAAACGCGGAACTCAAACGTTGATAAGGTAGAGAAGTGTATCCACTGTATTATGTTCTTGGATTTTGAATGACTAAAACAGTTTTTAAAGTAAGGATTTGTAACAAAATATCATTATACTTTATGGAAAATAAATGTAAAGAAAAAAAATCGAGAATTTATGATTTTTTTTATTAGTTGAAATCTTTTAATCATGACTCTGTTGCTTACCGGTAATAGGTACGAACAAACGAATGGTTCTTTTGTCGTCATAACAATGCTTATTGGTAATAGGTACGAACAAACTAATGATTCTCTTGTCGTTATAGTAATGCTTACCGGTAATATTGGAGATAGCTGCCACCAAACTAATAGTTCTCTTGTCTCACAGCAATGCTTACCGGTAATATTGGAGATACTATTAGCTACAACCAAGCTAAAACTTCTCTTGTCGTTATAGCAATGCTTACCGGTAATATTGGAGATAGCTACGACCAAACTTATTGTTCTCTTGTCGTCATAGTAATGAAACAACATAAAATCATTATCATCATCAAGTGAGGCTTCAGTTCTAGAGAGGGAAAAAACAATGAGAGTCATAAGTTCACATAAAATGAAAGATCTTTCATGTTTACAGGTTAATTTAGTGAAAGACAATATCCAATATGTGAACCATGCTTTCTTCACATAAGTATGTATAAGCAAAAATTGGAGTTCGGGGAAGTATTAATATTTTCAAGTCAATTATACTGAATACTAGCCAAGTCAGAGAATTATCAATGAAGAATTGGGCGTTTTGTGCATTCCAACTGAAAAAATACCAGATCACTCTTTCATTTTTTTTACCAATCAAAAATGTGCTTTATTTAAGGAAAGGTATTTTTATGCGATTAATGTTCACATTCAAAACTAATCGAGATATAATTTTTGAAGATTCTTAGTATTCTCAATAGGCATGACAGATTTTATATTAATAATTATTTATGGTCACCAAACTTTCTTATCCACTTACAAAATGGCATCCCAGGCTTCCCTTCCATACTGCTCTATCACCATCTCCCGGAGACATAGGTGCACGTGTCCATGCTGGAATAGAAACACAAAACAGCCTAATAATAAAACCCTATATATACAAAAGGCTCAGAACCAGCTCACAAACCTTCTAATCAAAGAAACCTGCCTGTATATCTAGTAGGTGAAACAATTCGAGATCTATTTTTCCATATATAAAATGAGCTTGACATAAATCCATTGAAATGATAGATTAAATTGAGTTACTGACTGCGATTCTCTCGGAAGTTAAAAAACCCCAATAAGCATGAGATATGAAGAAAAAAATAAGAAGAATTGATATTTTTTATGTATAGAAAGGCAATTTTATGACTCCTTGAAATTAAAGTATAGTAATGACGTCTTTCTCCATATTATACCCATAAAAAGAATGCTGAAAGCAATCTCATTTTCACTATCTTCATTTCCATTCTTAGGTTGATTTATTATATTCCTCTGAACTCGAAATCAAAGGCACCACAGAGTATGATATATCATATTTGGATATTTTACAAGAAAAAACTTCAGTGCTAACTTAACAACAAAACGTCAGTGCTAACTTAATAACAAAACGTAATGATAAAATCTAAGATCTTCAACATTCTTTACTTATGTAGCATTATACCATTGTCATATGATTTTATGTTTCCCAGATAATTGAATATATAAGAGTCTAATATTCGAGCAATTTCTAAAACAATGTGAGTTCTTGACAAATTAGTAAATGAATGAAGGATACCAACAGTCCATCCAACGTGAAAACTCATTAAAATCTACGGAGGGTATAATGATTACTATATGTACATTTGTTATCAATATAAAATATTTTTAAAAAAATTCCTGTTAGAAAAAAAATCAAATGATAAATGCAATCCAAGCTGCATCTGATAAAATAAAATTTCTCAATTGTCAACATCATAGTTTGGTAGAATAGTATCTAACTTACCATGTTTGCTGAAAAGGAATGGTTTCAGGGATGAACTGTCATAAATCTCCCAGAAATCTCCCCATTAAGTACTAGTAATCCATATCTGAAGTGAAGTCAATATTTATTATAAAATAAGGCTCGCAGAAAATCAGCTGTTCTATTTGATTTGTTTGTAAGAACCATAAAAAGTCTAAAGACTGCACAAACTGCAACTTCCGTTATTTTTTTCAAAAAAGTTTTTTTAATTGAGAGTGAAATGGAAAAAGTTCTGGTATCGCAAATTACCAAAATTTTTTTTAAAAATTAAGCAAAATTACCACGCCACAAGCTTTATCATTTGTTCCATCTATTTACTCATTAGAATCATGTTGATGTGTTGAATTATAACATCCTTTAAATGGTAGCAGTTATGACAAGTATTAATTAACCCAGTTTGAACAATATACCACCAAATGTTTCATACAAATAGTATTTTGGCGTGATCAATCGCAATAATTTGTATCAGGTTCACAAAACACTATAGCGTTTTTTTTTTTTGCCAAAAATCAAACGACGCTACAGTGAAAATATATCTCACTGGATACAAACACTTTTCATTAAAGCCTACCAAGGAATTAATCCTAACGATCATCAATAACAATAAACAGCTAATACTTAATTGATTTGTGTCCATTCCCGCTTACACAATGAAGCTGTTGATCGTAATGATGGACAATTAAGTGGACATAGTGAAACAAACAGGATAAGTAGACGTCATAAACATTGTCGCCACTTTTAATGAGTAAACACTAATTTCAATTAACGAGATACAAATCAAATATTAAATGATTATATTGATTTTATTTGGCGTCATGCAATCATAAAGGGGAGAAATGAAATATATGTAAGATTTCAAGTACTTTCGCAAAGGCAAACAAAAAACTTCAAATATATAATTTGTTTTAATTTTTTTCTCTTATATTTTATTATTTTTTAAAGAAAGACATCAATGAAAAAAATGAATGAATAAATGAAAAAAATAAATAAGAGTAGATGGATAAATGTATTAAAGAAAGAGACAACACTAAGATTACTTACCATTGTTTGAAATCTTATTAAAAACCTCCTTTGGAATCTTGCCCGTCCTCTTTGTGAGTAGAGTTATCAGCTGCTGTATCATGTAAATGAGAGTGAGGATCTGTTCAATGGCTGATTACTTTATCTCATCGTCATCATATTGATGTCTGAGGGCGGGACTATAGCTGGGCGACGTCTCTCAAAATTTCTCATCTATTCCAAGAAGGTATTGTATGAATTATTTCATAAACACATTAAAAATAGGGAAAGAATATTATTAAAGATATCCATGTACTACAAATATAAAAATTTTAAAAAGTAAACCACATAAACCTTGATATTGTCGTTTACTGATTTTTATTTGAATATTAAAAATAGTACACCTGTACACGACTGTACTTATTTTAATTTTCAAATAAAAATCAGTAAACGACAATATTGATAATGATACATGTATACCCCTCCAAGAAAAACTTGTGTTGCAATGTGTAGAGAAATATTCTTCATCTGTGTTAATCGATAAAAAGTGTCCACAAAAATACAAACAAAACAAATCTATGATTGACCATGGTTAAAATTATCTGAAAATTCTTTGGAGTTGCTGAGAATCAACATCTGATTTCCATCACTTAGTAAATACACAGTATGATTTGATATTAGTTTCTCCTCAGAGACAAACAATAAAGTCTGTTCAAAAATTTTCTCCGCTATTTCGGTTTTTTTAAGAAGATCGTCAATGAATAAAGGAATGAACGATGGACGAATGAACAGATGAATACATGAATTATCTGCGAGTTCTGTGGGATTTCTGAGAATCCACATCCGATATACATCACATTGAGTACCCTGTAACACCGTTCTTCTTATACTTCACCTTTACAGAGGTTTCAAAAGAAGTTGTGAAGATCAAAGATATGGTGCTTGGAAGAGAACTTGTCTTGATCCGACAATGTATCTTTGCTAGTAAAGAATTTTGAGGTTTAGCAACCCACTATAGGAGAGTAGCTCGAACTCATTTTCCTTGACGGAAATGTACATATCATTTAAGACTGAAAAGTGCTTTTCACAAGTTCACATTTAGAAATGAAACGGGAAGTACATGTATACATGTATAGAAGTTGGATTTCCAGATTTCTAGAATAAAATCTTAGTTCAATAACCTTGTAAACCTGAACCATAAAAATTATTTATAGAGTCTGTGATTCTTTAATAGTATATTAGGAAGGATACATGGTTTACATATTGTCTTAAATTTTATCTGTAGAATTTAATGTATATATATTTTTAAAAAATTAATCAATTATTACAGAGTCGTTTATTGTTTAAATCTTCACCATCATAATTATATCGGCTAACGTTTGACAAAATCTTTGACAGAATTAATTGAAGAAAATATCATTTATTCATCATCTTACTTAAAAGAATGGAGATATCTTTTACACTACAGTCTTTTCAGTATAAGCTAACTCATAGATTTATATCTCATAATAAACAACTGTTTTAAATGAAAATTAATACTTCACCACAATATTAATGCTTGTATAAAAACGAAACACTATAAAACACACATTTTATTCCTGTTTTTTGTGTAGCAACATTTGAAAACCAATTTTTTTAAAGTGGTGGAATGAACTGACTATATATCACATAGACAAGCCATCTTTTCCAAATGTTGCATTAGATCTGTATGAGAGAAACTATGATAATTTGAATTATTTAAAAAAGGCAGTGTATTGTTCAAAAAATAATTTAGATATTCTCTAAAATTTGACATATATTTAATGGATTATTATTATTATATCAATCTGTAATATAGTTTTTGATTGTAAAAATAATGAACATATACCATTTTCTTGATTTGTGAACCATTGTAGGGAGCAGGTTGGCGTTACTATATACGTTTAGTAAAATTTAGTAAAATTTGTTGTATTTTATTAATTTATTATGAGGAATGACTCTATTCTTGGCCAAATTATTTGATATAACCTGGTCGTGGTCAGTTTACGCTTTATAATCCGCGAAGCGGATTATAAAAAACGTAAACTGACCCAAACCAAGTTAAACTCGAATAATTTGGCCAAGAATTTACTTTAGAATTTATAAGAGTCATTTCTTACAATTCAATCTTAAAATAGTTAAACAACTATGGATGTAAAATTGTGTTGCTTTTTATGAATTCAAATTTGCCGCTCAATAATGCAACCGTAATAACGGAAGTGATGGGAAGCGAGGGGAGGTAATAACTGATAACTAGCAGCCATGATGTTTGTTTACAGGAGGTAAGATCGAGCTACTGTTTGAAATTAAAGGTACATTAATTAAATCGGTGAATTTTCCTATGTTGAAATCCTAGAGGTTTTGAAATCCTTGAAGGGATGATCCGTTAAACGGATTTAGCTGGTTGTCAAGGGTGTGTGTCCAAATAAGGCGAAAACGTTGTCAGATTATACAGAATAAGTTTGCTGTTAATTTTGATAGAAATCAACCAATGAGAGGCTAGAATACAAACAAAATTAAATTATTAAATTGTATAGACTAATGAAAAAAAAACTTATACAAAACAACAATATTAATTTGAATACCAGTTATAATAACGTGAATCGATTACGAAATCAAATGCCTACCCAGGCTTGCTATAGCTCCATTTAGGTTTTTTGCTTATTTTTTGGTTCATCATTTTCTATTAATTTTACTTCATTCAAATATAGTTCTTTTGAAAATTCTAATATTAAAATGTTAAATTGCACAGTTTTTCAAAAGTTTATTGACAACAGAGGTGTATAGATATATCGACGACGTATTGTCAACTAACAATGGCAATTTTCTATTTCTATGTCGGCACGATATATCCCCAATGGCTTGAGCTTGACTTTGAAATCTTGAAAACATACAAATGAAAATGCCTGTGTTACACATCAGTTTCATATATGGATATTTTAGTTGAAAAAGACGTAAATGGTAATCTAACAACAAAGCTCTATGATAAATGTGATGACTTTTACTTTACAATCGTCAACTTCCCTTACTTATGCAGCAATATACCTTTATCACCTGCATACGGAGTTTATATATTTCTTAGTTTATTCGGTACGCAAAAGCATGCTCTACATGTGAACAATTTCTAAATGAGGTAAATTATTGACAAACAAGTGGATGAAACTAGAATATCAGCAGTCTCGTCATCATTTCGTAAGTTTTAGGGTCGATACAATGATCTTGTCAGCAAATACAATTTATCATTGAGTCAAATGCTGACTGACGTTTTTCATACTTATTGTTAGTCCATTATTTATACCCTGAATTGACGACAGATATTTCCGTTATTTCCCGATCGCTCACTCTTCCATGGCACATGATCCCACCTTTGATGCTTTTGAGGTCCCTATTTCCTCTGCTCCTATTTTATATTTTTTTATGGACTTTTGATCTTGAATACTGTTCGTTACCTTCATATGTTTCATTTCATGTGTTTTGAAAATGTCAAGTGCAAAATATATGGAGATAACGAATAGTATTCAAGTCCATACAATTCAATCCGGAGCAAAGAAAACATAGACTATGTTTCATTTTATATGTCATAACATGCTGAAATGAATGGTAATTGATTTATATTATATAACTTTGTGAAATCCAGTAATCTGATTGGTCAATACGAAGTAATTACTTTTTAATAACGACCGCTGAAAGCGAATAATGACTCGCACGAGCTACCTCGTTTTCACTTTCGCTTTAGACAAACTTGGAAGTTCGCAAGTTTGCAAGTTGTAGGTGAGGAAAATTTAGAAGACCATATAGTGAAGAACTCTTAGGCTGAGAATACAAAACAATTACAAGGATGTCTGTTATCATTTTTGTCATTGTTGTGAATTCACAAGTTAGCACACACCATTTCATGGTTGAATTCGACTTTTCCACTCGGCGAGCAGAAATTCAGTTTTGACGCTGTTTCCGCGATTACGTGTTAGACTAAAAATTTCAAATAAAGAGTAGCGTGCCATGTATTTTGTCGTTCTTTACTCCCATAGAAGAAATACGTATTTATATTTTGTCAGTGCATATAATTTCCTCTGCAAGTGTAACACAGTAGAACTAGTATATATCACAATCTGGGTAATGTTGTGGAGAGAGGTAAAAGAACACGTGTGTTATTCGGAGATAGATTAAGTGACCTATTTTGCGTTATTATCATGCTATGGCGGGTTAATATTTAGTCCCGAAACAAGTTCCTCTGAGTAAGATTCAATAAATTCTGAAACATTTACATTCAACTCATTTATGGTTAATACTATCTCTGTAAACATTAGGAAGATATACATTGTATCAATAAATTTATCATTGGAAAATATTATTTATATAATATAATAAATTTATACCCTGAATTGACGACGGATATTTCTGTTATTTCCCGATCATGAAAATGAGCACAGGCGGGTGTGACCGGTCGATATATGCTCACCTCCATGGCACCTACATCTCTGATGTATTTTGGAGGTCCGGGCTAGCGCCCTTTGTATTGTTTTGTGGACTTTTGATCTTGAATACTGTTTGTTATCTTCATATGTTTCATTTCATGTGTTTTGAAAATGCCAAGTGCAAAATATACTGGGTCATTATAAATGCATACAATTCAATCCGACCATACATTGTTTCATTTTACTTGTCATATTTGTAATGGTAATAAATACCTCAAAGAAATGCGTTATTATTCCCTTTATCCCAGCAGTAGTTTTGTTAACAGAATGACTTGTTTAGGAAATCCACATGTTTATATATACGTAACAAACGGAATTCCTGTACATGTATTACAAACCTTCCTTAATCGAAATTGTATTATATAGCTCAAATATATACATATATATATAAACAGAGAGAGAGAGAGAGAGAGAGAGAGAGAGAGAGAGAGAGAGAGAGAATCAAAGTGGTCGGTGAAAATCATTTTATACAGCATTATTGTCAAATAATAGCATTTATGTAATCATGTGTTTTATGGTACCAGGTTTTTGTTTTCTTAAAATCAAAACATATCATATGTATGTGTATTTGGCGTTTTCAAATGCTTTGAAATTGACATGGAAACCTGTGTACATTAACCAATCAGAAGCGTGTATTTTCTTGTGTCTCAGATTAGCGCCAAAAATCACTGATTTAGAGGGAAAACAAAAACACAAGACAGTTTCCATAGCCGTCGCTCACTTCAGTCTTCAGACATGTTGTGTAAAATCGTTTAAAAAATCATATTTTTCTATTCTTTGTTTGGGCGAAGCATATGCTCTTTATTCTCCGAAAGAAAGATCCATTTAAAATTGATATCTTTGCCCATTTTTTAAGAAAATGATGAAGTTCGTGGCATCGCAATTAGCATTTAGGAAGTCATATGGATTGTCAGTTCTTAATTTTACGTGTATCGGGGAAATCACACATTATCGCTACTACTAATGATTTAATAAGCATTAATGATACGTCCCTCTATCGCAAATATAGAGACAATAGCACATTTTCAATAAAATTGTAGCATGGATAACAACCATTTATGCAAAAATTGCAATCTAATGAAGAAGTCTTTGTCATTATTGGTTTTTCTAGGAATTTTATAATACAATCTTCAGTTGATTTAACCAAGGAGTAACAATCAACATGAAATATGTGGAGATAACGAACAGAAATCGAGCTCAAAAGTCCATTAAACATTAAGAGCGGAGCAAACATGGACTTGAAAATATCAGAGGTGGGATCAGGTGTCATGGGGGAGTGTGCATCCCCTGCCGACATGTCACATCCGCCGTGTGCTCCCTGTCATGTTCGGGGGGAAAATCCGGAAAAATCCGTTGACAATTTCAGTGTATAAATAATAGCCTAACGATTAGTAAGCATTCGACTTCAGGATAAATTGTATTTGCTGGCAAGGTCACTGTATCGATCATAGAACTTTTGAAATGTTGACTTTAAACAAGACTGTTGATATTCTTTCTTCATTAACTCGTTTGTCAATAATTTACTTCCTTTGGGAATCTGTTCATACGTAGAATAAAATAAGAATGTATAAGAAATAACAAGTCTGTACGATTTCCGTATATAGAAACCCAAAAGGATACAAGTACTCGTAAGTTGCTATAAATCGTCTGAATAAGCAATATATATAACAATTCTGCTGTGAAAAACAAGTCGAAGGCTAAGAATACATTTTATTGACACATAATGGAAATAACGAATAATAGTCAAGATCAAAAGACTAAAATAATACAAAATAGGAGCAGAACAAACACGGACCTCCAAAACATCAGAGGTTGGATCAGATGCCATTTTAAGTTAGAGTTAAGTCTTTCACACAGAGGTATCGATCTCAATGGTTGAGCTTTCGTTAGGAAATTTGATAAAGATATGACAGATTTTCATTATTTAGAATCCATATAAAGGTGCTTTGGCACTTATGGCAGACGTACATAAAGCATTTCAAACATTTTGGTATGCATGGTAAATTATTGTTCTTTTCTTACCCTCACTTCCGCGTTTCCAACTTTCATAATATCCAATTAAAGTGTATATATGACACGGCGGGTGTGACCAGTAAGCAGAGGTACTTAAGCTTACTCCTCCATGACACCTGATCCCAACTCAGATGTTTTCTCAAGTCCATGTTTTCCCTGCTCCAGGTTAGAATTGTTTAAATGGACTTCTTTTCGTTGTGTCTCCATATTTCATTGTTCTCAGCATTTGAGAAACACGTGAAACATTAAAGTCAGTCCATGCGATGAAATTCTAAGTGTACAGAACCTCACTTGGAAGGCATGGAAAAAGTCCAAAGAACCATAAAAGGCATACCATGGCAATAATTGACATTCTGTATAAAATTATGACGTGCGAATAATGTGTTCGCATTGGTATCCCAAAAATTATGACAAATTACTGGAAGAGTTCATCTTAAAATACTACGTAGATTTTGTCAATCAAAAACTCAAGCACCTTTGAATATCAAGTTTGGAGTTAAATAAGAATGTTTTTAAGAATATAATTTTACAAAAGACCAGTGAAAAGTAAGAATTATGAACGAGCTCAATTTTATCGAAGAAGCACCTGTCCAATTTATTTCGCTGATGAAATTCATTTTAATTTTATTGATTTTGGGTAAAATTTTGCAATTTCAAATTTTCTAAAAAGATTCAAGTGTCTATATCTGTTTACATCATTTCTCAAATATTTGATGTACAGTATTCCTGATTTTTATCCTTCACTACTGTAAATAGTTAAGTAAAGAGTTAAGAAAGAGCTCCGTAGAACATTTCGTAAAACCCACTACTTATTTCCGTAAGTACTTTTATGTTATTTAGGAATCCCCAATAGGTATTGAAAATCAAATTCATTTTGATTCTTGGAAATAAGACAATCAAAAGTATATGTATATCCGTAAAAACTTTAATTATTTACCTGGTACGTGTAGCAAAGATATCTTTTATCGTCAAAAACCAAAATGAATTTGAACTTTCCTATATATATTGGATTCTGATACATAAAATTATGACGATTTTGTGAAAGAGAAACTTAAAAAGTACTGTGCAACAATATATCCAAGAAGTGGTGTAAATAGGATGTGGATACTTAAAAAATTTCAAAGAATTTTTGGACAATTTGAAATCACAGTATATATATTTTACCAAAATCAACAACTTCAAAACGTACGACTTTTCAACTTTATACACAACCATTCCCCACGATAAATTAAAATCCAGGCTTTTCGATATCATTGATAGCTGCTTTTTTTTTTTTTAAATAAAAATGGAACTCATAAATTTACTTTCCTTGTTATAGGTCATTTGCAAAATTGTTTTGTTTAAAACATTCTGATCAAAGTTGACATCAAAAGATCAATTTACAATATCTATGCAACAATTTATTGGAATTCCCATGGTTACCAATTGAATATCAAGATTTGCAAAATATTATGAGTTTTAGCCTTCAAATATATCGACGACGTAGTGTCAATTTATAATGAAAGTTTTTAAGAATATAAATTTACAAAAGATATGATAAACGTGATGACAACTTTTCTATCGAAAATATAGAATCAAATACCTTTATCACCTGCATACGGAGTTTATAAACTACGGTAACAATTTTGAAAACGAGGTAAATTATATACAAACAATTTATCGTTTAAAGGCATCATTTCGTATGTTCGATGGTTGATACAATGACCTTGTCAGCAAAATAAAATTTTTCATTGAGTCAAATGATGACTGGTGTTTTTCATGCTAATTGTTAGTCCATTATTTATACACTGAATTGACGACGGATTTTCCGTTATTTACCGATCATGACAAGGAGCAAACAGCATGTGTGACCGGTCGGCTGGGGATGCTCACTCCTCCATGGCACCTGATCCCACCTCTGATGTTTTTGAGGTCCGTATTTGCTCTGTTCCTGTTTTGTATTGTTTTTTGGACTTTTTATCTTGAATGCTGTTCGTTATCTCCATATTTTCCCTTTCATCGTCAATAATATTTTCATTATATAATTTATTCACACTGCGTATATCAGAGAAAATTTCCAAACGAAACAAATATGAAGTGTTTAAGGACAGATGATACAAACAATTTTTTTGTTTTTAGGAGACTAAGTATCATGTCACAAGTATTTTTCCTTTTATCGTAAAATATTACAATGTTTCAATATTCTCACACTTATATAATTTATTCACACTGCGTATATCAGAGAAAATATTCACCTGGCTTGGTATATTTTTCTAAAGTTTATATTACAAGATTCGAAACAAATATGTGTTTTAAGTGTATTTTCCAAAGCTTAAAATAATAATTTCTGACTATGACTAAAAGCTGTCAATCTGGTATACAGCAGTGGCAGATCCAGGAATCTTGAAAGAGAGGGGCGATCACTTTGGGTAGCCTTGGGGCGGAAGGGCCCCACAGCCGCCCCAAATAAAAATGATAAATAAATCTTATGTATATTTTGGACAAAAAAGGAGGTTCCTGGTCCCCTCTTACTTCGCCAGTGGTATATAATATAGACACTTAATGCTCCCTAAAACAAAACTCCAACCTAGCATATAGTATAAATAGTATTGTTTTTTATTTATCTTTAAATGAATTGCAGTATCAAATTCAAAGAATTGTGGTGTTCTTATCGTTATGGAGACATATATACTGCAAATGAAAATAAAACAGAATTCATAATATATGTGGATATAGCAGATAAACGGGAAACTGTCAGAGGAATGGAGAAAGTTATAGTGAACTATGAACTTATATAATTTTTTATTCGGGTGAAAATAAAATTTAGATCCAATTGTATATGAAAGTCATATTTTCATACCCTTATGTTAAATGCCTCACTAGTATACATATTGTAGAAGAATAACGTAGTCTTATGACCTGTGATTATAACTGCTATCGTTTTCAGATTCAAAATGCATTTACTTTTCCTCGGCTCAACTGTCTTTGACGTTGTCATCTAATTATTATAAAGTTTTAGTTGGTTTTGAAATCCATGGATTTGAAATTTTTATAGCCTTTATAACGATGATGATTAAAGTCGATGTTATGAATATGACATTCACCCATTCAAAGATAAAATGTATCGCGCACCTTTTTATTTTCACCACTTTCAAAAGAATGAAATATAAATTTGTCATCAAAAGAGGCTTCACAATTCATTTCTATCAAATATTTTTTTACAATGCAAGTAAATCTGACACATGACATAAATAGATCCGCCACAGCTAAAGAGAACATGTTACAGCCTATTAGAGATCATCATGTATACAGACAGTGCAGACATTACTGAAATGTGACTCACTTTGAAAAATAAAATGATTAAACCTAAAAAAAGAGAACACTGTAATAACGTATCGGGGGTTACTATAATCAAATACAAAAAAAAGTTATAGACAAATATGTTTATGTACAGAGTAAATATCAATCCGTGAAAGGTACTGAGTGTAATCATGGCAGGTCAGTGTCTTGTAGTACTGCTAGAAATACTCAGATTTGATAGAAGTTACAAAATGTTGTTCTCTCATCTTATTTAGATATAAGGTGTTAAACTTGGAGAGGAAATCGTGATCATGCACTTGCATTTTATAATAAAACTTTGATTTCCAGATAAACGGATGAGTTTTCGTAAATACATGGAAGAAAATGAACTTCCCTTGAATAAAAAAAAAAAACTTACACGTTTGAAACATCATCAATATATGACTGTTTGCGACTTGAAATTTATATTTCTTTTATATTGAATTGTTTTATTTCTTGTGTTTTTCCTTCATTTCTCTATTAATTGTTCATTGTAACACTGTATAACAGGCATAGATCAATACTTGATTTGATCCTCTTGACTTCATAAGCTTGGACACCCCCTCCAAACGAACATTCGAGCACATACTTAAGGTATCCTTTGTGAAGGGGAATAGGTATATATGTGTCTTAAAAGCTTCTATGATAGTGATATTTCCTTCGTCACTGATATCAACAATTGAAATGAATAGTTCTCCTAGGTATCTCATAAATTTATCATCCTCCCTCAATGACATTCAGTAAAAAGACTATCTTTCCTTAACAAAGTAGATGTGATAGCTTATCTCTTTGTCTCAAAGTAATCTAATTTTATTGGTTATGGACTTTTGCATGAAGCGCTGACTTTTACAATATACGGTAGATCTTTTCATTCAAAATGTTTAGCTCAACGTTTAATTTAAGGACGATAATAATGTTCTATTTTAAGACATCTACATGCATTACTTTGTCTTTGAAGGTAACAACTACTCTACCCTCAACTCGCATTCTTTTATCTTTTCAAATTCTTGCCCAGTTTTCCTTCTGAAATGTTATTATTCCTTATTTGAAGCCTTTAGAAAATAAGACTAAATTGAAATACTACCTCTCGCGGATAACTTATCATAAATTATGTTACCACATAAAGGTATCAATTCATAAAATAGGTTTAAATGTCGAAGTAAGCCGTCGACTGTAAAAGTCGGTGCTTTTCGCAAAAGTTCAATACATGTTTTCTTACAAGATAGTCTAGAATGACATCACATAAATGTAGAGTCAAATGAAATGAGTTAATTGCATGTGCCGTCAATGGAGTCTACTCTGGTGTATTCAAATGAAACCTGTCTGCTTTAGGTCTTTTAAAACTGAAATCATTCAGAACTTTGGACGACAAGTACCAATTAAGCAGAACGCAATTAAAATGAAAAACAAAGCAATCAAAGATAAGAGCTCACCTTTCATAAATCAATTGTTCTCCGTATCTGCAGATTAAA
The DNA here is from genome assembly GCF_032062105.1 of Saccostrea cuccullata. Classification (NCBI taxonomy): domain Eukaryota; kingdom Metazoa; phylum Mollusca; class Bivalvia; order Ostreida; family Ostreidae; genus Saccostrea; species Saccostrea cuccullata. Next base: position 85,342 of record NW_026926997.1, on the reverse strand, counting down.
TAAAAACAATACTTTATGAGTGTCTAGAGACCAGTTAATGTTGTCAATATGTTTCTGACAAAAACTGCCTTAATTTGGGTCCATTCATTAACCTTTGGTTTCATTAAATAACGATTACTGATGATGAGATTGTTGTATAATAAAAATAATTATTTTGCTCAAACAAGCAGAAATTCGTATCTTTCATATGCGTCACAATTAGAACTTTCTCTGAAGGACATTAATTTAAATAATCGGTAATGAAGAAGCAAGACCCAAAACCGAATTTTTTTAGGAATTTATTTTTACTCGAAATGGACCTTGTGTGTCTCAGTGATATCAAAAGTAACCTCAAATTAACAGTAACTTCAAAGTAACCTCAAATTACTTACACAGTCTAGTAAGTTATGACACGTTCAAAACTTTTAATTTACCATTTGCCGAAAGGGAATCACTACAAAATTTTGTATTTACTCCCAACTTGTAAATTAAATTTTTTTAGCAGACATAAGTTAGTTGTTTTGAGCATATTTTATTGACAATATGTCAAAGGCATTGGACACAAGTTCCAAAACTTAGATTGTCCTCTCCCATGTAAGTGTTAAAGTGTTAAATTACATGTAGTTAGTCATTAACACATTAGGTGAAAAATCCAAAAATGCCATAGGGGTTAATTGCATTTACATATCAATGAAAAATATACCTTTCATTGATAAACAATAAATTTTTATATCTAATGCAGGGGCAAAGCAAGATTTTTTATCTTTAAAATTATCAAAAATAAATTCTGCTTCATAAAACAAACAACAAATTTAAAGATTTTTTAAAAAAATTCTGCTTCAGAGGAATACATTTACCAAGTCTAATTTTCCTTCGGAAATCTACAATCTATACCTTTTAACATAAACGAAATGCTGTAACTGTGCAGTAGAAAACATAGAAGGAACTATAGGAATTTTTAATATTGTATAAACTCTAAAATTAAAATTCTTTGGCTCAATTTTATATTAAAAAAAGTAAAATAACAATCGTGCATTTAAAATAAATTAATTATTTTTCAACTTCTCAACTACAATATTGGTAAATGAAGGATATGGAGATAACAAACATCATTCGATATCAAGTCTATAAAAATTACAAAAACACACAGGAGCAGAGCAAACACGACCTCCAAAACATCAGAGGTGGGATCAGGTGCCATGGAGGAGTGAGCATCCCCTGCTGACCGGTCACATCCGCCGTGTGCTCCTTGATCAGGAAATAACTGATAATCCGTCGTCAATTCAATGTATAAATAATGGACAATTATTAAAAACGTCAGTCAGCATTTGACTCAATGATAAATTGTATTTTCTGACACGGTCATTGTATCGACCATAGAACTTACGAAATGATGACTTTGAATGAAACTGCTGTTATTCTTGTTTCGTCAACTTGTTTGTCAACAATTTACCTCACCTCGTTTTAGAAATTGTTCATACAAGAGCATCCTCTTTCGTATCGAATCAACTAATATATATATAATTTATATAAGGTGACGAAGGTATATTGCTGCATAAGTCAGGGAAGTTGATGATAGAAAAGATTAAGTCATCACATTTATCATAGAGCTTGGTTGTAAGATTACCATTGACGTTTTTTTCAAGTAAAATATCCAAGTATGAAATAGATGTGTCAGACTCTGTGTATCTTTTATCTCAAGCTCACCAGAATATATCGTATCGACATAAGAATGGAAATTACCATTGTTAATTGAGAATACGTCGTCGATATATCGAAATGTCGAGTTGAAGGCCACAGCAAGTGTTTTCTTCTTTTCACGCATAAGATTTTGCACAAATTCTGCTTTATATGAATACAAAAATAGGTCTGCTAATAACGGAGCGCAATTGATGCCCATGGGAATTCCAATAGATTGTTGGAAGACTTGGTCTCCAAAAACTACATAGATTTTGTCAATCAGAAACTTAAGTTTTTTTTTAATGTCAACTTCAGAGTACTTGTGTGTACAATGTGAATATGTTTCATAAAAATTATTTTGTAATTGACCAATGACAAGGTAAGTGAAATTACGAGTTCCATTTTTATTGAAAAAGCAGCTGTAAATGATATCAAAAAGCCCGGAGTTTAATTTATTGTGTGGAATGGTTGTGTATATATGAGAAATAGTTCAACAATTTTTTCCTTTATATTCATACAATTCACAACACTATTAAAACATGCAGACAGAAGTTATAAGATAATAAAAAGAAAATTAACATAATCGTATTGCTTGATGTATTGAATTGATTCCATCTTTTAAATGCACCCTATTATCGAATCCACAAGATCGTGGGTTTGACGAAGGATTCCATATTCTTGTCCCCAAGTTTCACACACTTTACATTTTGACACATATATCATTGTTAATTAATTGACCCCGTAAAAATACACGAGCACTGAGGTAACTAAATGAACCCCCTGTCTCTTATATAATTATAATCATGGAAAAGTTACTATTTTGCTCTGGGAGACCCGAAGTAAGTGTCAGATCAAAAAGTGAATAGAAGGTTACAATGGCATATATTATGAATTATAAAAAAATATCATTAAATTTATTCAGTGATATAGGAGAATAAGAATAAGAGATGGATACCCTTAAATATTATAGAAAGAATGGCAGTGTCCATATTTTGTTACAGGAAACCCGAAATATGTGTATGATAAAAAAATTAAAATAGAGGGTCACAATGGCACTCTGTCACAAAGATTTGGTGAAAGTCTGAAAGTTAAATTTCATTCAGTAGTATAAGAGGAGTTGAGGATAAGAGATGGGTACCCCAAAGCATAACAGAGGGACGGACGGACATCCCGATCTCTACATATCCTACCACTTTTCAAGCGGTGAGTATAAAATGTTAGAAATATCCTATTGGTCTTTTTATTTTCTCTAGAATACATTGGATACTTATTTGATTTCTCGACCTGAGCCATTTGGACTGTTAACATTCATTTAATCATAAAATTGATATAAGGTAATGGAAATCGACTGAGATACCGGAACTGAGCCATAGGCCAATTTTCCTCTATATCAATCACGAGACAATTACATGGAATGAAAAAAGACAAAGAAATGAAGAATACAGCGCGTAAATGACATCGTGATCAAAGTTGTAGCAGAACTTTGTTCCATGAAATCCTTTGCTGAATGCATTTTTTTCTATTGAGAATTATATCCTAACAAAAATGCATTAACAATATCATTACTCTCGTTAGATAATTTTAACAATTTACAAAAAAATATCAACAAATGAAGCAAACACTCCAGGCACACTTCAGGGAACTATTGTAATAAGCATTTTCTAGGTGTCTCAGAAGAATATTTGAATACCTCTTGTTTGGTTTTAGAAATGAACTACAATTTGTCACCGACATTTAGGGCTTATTTAATGGACATTTCACCTGAATACAACTCTCAATTGACTCTCAATTGTACATTAAACTCTGACTGATGATAACTCTGACACGAACGAGGTTATTGTGTTTTTAACGTCCAATGTCTGTTTAAAACGCCCCCTTAAACTACTAGTAATATGTTGGCATTGTAAAATATGTGCACTTTATTCATCCGTAAAGGTTGGGTAAAAAAAAGATCTTATAAAAAAAATTGAATGAAATATAAGGAATGTAAGGAAGAAATAACCCGCCTTTTGCTCTTCATCATAATCAGTGAATAATTGAAAAATCCGTCGACAATTACATGTGTATACAATGGTATATTAGTATTAGCATAAGTAACATCAATCAGCATTTAACTTAATGATAAATTGTATTTGCTATTGACAAGATCATTGTTTCGACCATAGAACCTACTTTAAAAGAAACTGGTGCTAACTGTATTTTCGTTTCAGCAATTTGTTGACCAATAAATTGCCTCTTTTTAGAAATTGTTCATACGTAGAGCATGCTCTTGCTTATCAAATCAACTGAGAGACATAACCCTCGTATTCAGGCGATATAGGTATATTGCTGGATAAGTAAGTTGACGATTGAAGTCATCAAGTTTAAAGCCCGAGATAATAAGCACCGCCCTCAGATTTACCTGGTCTGTATCCCCCTGTCAATCAAATAAATTAAGGCCCATTATTGGGTACTTGAAATTCATTGACATTTAGCTACTAGTCCCTGTGTATATCTCTTTCACCTGGTTTGACACGCGTGGCCACCATCAAATTAACTTTCGGTCTTCTGATGTTTACCGCTAAATTACCATCGCAATAAGGAAGCCATTTCGATGCAAACAATTTCAGCTTGATTATAATTAGTTAATTATCTGTATTACAAACCTGTCATTAAAAAAGGAATTTTTATCTCAGTGTATTTCAATAAAATAAATCAAGATTGTGTATATTTTTACTAATGAAAATTACGCGTTTTAAATTTTCAAGTAAAATATCTAAATATGAAACAGGTGTGTCTGACTCTGTGGAATCTTTTATTTCAATCTCACCGGGATAAATCGTATCGACATTAGAAAGGGAATAACCATTGTCAAAAGGCAATACGACGTAGATATAATTTATCTAAATGTCGAGTTGAAGGCCACCACATATTTTTTTTTTCTTTTCACGTAAAAGATTTTGGACAAATTCTGCTTTATATGACTACAAAAATAGGTCTGCGGATAAAGGGGCGCAAAAACTACTCATGCGAATTCCAATAGATTGTTGGAAGACCTGGTCTCCGAAAACCACATACATATATATTGTCAGAAACTCAATCATCTTTTAATATCAACTTCTGGGTACCTGTTTGTACAATCAAAATGTTTTTTAACAAAATAATAAATTTATTGCAAAAATCAATGGCAAGGAAAGTAAATATACAAGATCAATTTCTATTGAAAAAGCAGCCGTAAATGATATCTAAAAGCCTTCTCTCTAATCTATTGTGGGAAATGGTTGTATATAAAGTTTAAAAATGCGTGTCTTTTTTTGCTGTTGATTATGGTAACATTTTGCGATTTCAAATTTTCCAACAGTTCATTGGAGTGTTTAAGTATCAAAATCTGATTAACACTATTTCTTGAATACATATTAAGGTAGAGTACTCCCGATGTTTTTCCTTCACTACTATTTATTTTTAGTTACGAGTAAAGAAAGAGGCTTGGTTGGACATTTGCTGGACCCACTATGCATCATTGTTAGGATATTTTCCTTGAAAAATACGTTAATGGTAATCTAACAACAACGAACTATGATAAATGTGATGAATTTAACTTTTCTATCGTCAACTTTCCTTACTTATGCAGCAATATACCTTCCTCACATGCATACAGAGTTTATATATCTCAGTCGATTCGATACGCAAGAGCATGCTCTACGTATTAACAATTTCTAAAATGAGGTAAATTATTGACTATCAAGTTGAAACAAGAATACCAACAGTCTCGTTTAAAATTATCATCTCTATGGTCGATACAATTACCATGTCAACAAATGCAATTTATCATTAAATCAAATGCTGACTGACGTTTTTCATACTAATTTTATGTTGTTTGGCAATCTCCCCGAAAATATGACAGTAACAAAAAGTAAAAGAATAAGAATGGTCATTTATTCAAACAAGTGCAAATTCCACTAGGAGCTATGCAGAGCAGTAGCTGAATCTATTAATAGCTAGTACTGCGTATAAAACTAAAAATGAACACACAGTGCAACCACCATAAACCATTTATATACATAAATGTGTTTTTAGTTCATCATTTATACATTGAATTGTTGACGATCATGGCAAGGAGCACACGGCGGATTTGACCGGTCAGCAGGGGATGCTAACTCCTCCACGGCACCTGATCCCACCTCTGATGTTTCGGAGGTCCCTGTTTGCTCTGCTCCTATTTTGTATTGTTTTATGGACTTTTGATCTTGAATACTGTTCGTCATATGTTTCATTGTAAGGCTTTTTTTAATTTTCGGAATGCAATATAGGTATGGTTTTCAAATTCATTTGGTTGTTAGAAATATGAAAACTATTCTAAACTGACATAAAATTTCAAAGAATTTCTTCCTTTTAAAGGGAGCTATGGGTATAAGTTGGAATACTGACAGTAGAATTAAATCCCTCTTCCTCCAAAATACAATTCAAACTAGAGGTAGTGTGAGCACTGAGCTCACTAAATGATACCGTTGCTTCCCATATGATTATAATGGCAAATTCAATGTTTTGCTCTTGGAGTTTGAGATCTAAAAGTAAAATATATAGGAGGTCACAATGGCAATATGTACCAAAAAATCTGTGAAATTCTCATTAAATTGAATCCAGTGGTATAAGAGGAGTCGCGGAATAGAGATTGGTACCCTTCAATATTATAGAAAGAATGGCAGTGTCCATATTTTGCTATTGAAAACCCTAAATATGTGTCTGATCAAAATGTAAAATAAGAGGTGCACAATGGCACTCTTTAACAAAGATTCTTTGATAGTTTCATTATATTTCATTCTGTGGTATAAAAAGAGTTGCGGATAAGAGATGGTAACCCCAAAGCGTAACGGACGGACGTACGGTTTAAGGTCCTCATTGAAGAGAATAAATTGACTTGAAAATTTTTTTTTCAAATAATTCACACTCTGACATTAAGTATGTTATGAGTACGATTAATTTGCGATCATTTTGCGATTATTAGTATTTATACTAGAACCAAGTACTGCTTTTATATTTAGTTATGTTGAAAAGAAATCAAATAGTCCTCATTGAAAAGAACAAAAAAAATAAAAAGATGACCGAGAGTCATCTTGTAGCAAACAAACAAGATGCTGTGTGCTGCACTAGGATACCTTCTATAAACATAAAAAGGCTAGAGGAAGATAAAAGTGAATAAATTGTTAGTCCTGCATTTCTACATAGGATTCGCAAGAATTAGTCGAGTATTGGACACTATACTGCACGAAGACCTGCTTTTGAATGTACTTGTCCGTAAAATTCTAGTCAAAACCATTAGTTACAAATGAAATGATGCTTCAAAGTTGCGGAACTAGTTGAGAAAATTTGAATGAATAATCTAAAAAAAATATTTTAAAAATATTTAAATTGATTGATACTCGAATATTTGTCACCAAACTATTTTTTAAAATTGAACAAACTTGCATTTTATATCAGATTCCTTTTAATAACATACCTGAATAAGTCTGAGGATGATGACAGTAGTGAAAATGTTTGTATGCAAGATTGATCGCAATAAAATCAAATATTTATGGAAATTCAAGTGAAACTTCCCTTATTAAGGGTCAGACTCTCTCGAGCTCCGTAGACAAGTTAAAGCGAATAGTTCAGATTGGTCTTCGTTTAAAATGATGAACTTACCCTCACTTTGTACAACCAAAAGGCAGTAAAATGAGCCAGCGGAGGAAGGCATTAGGATCCTTCCAATATCACAAGCATTCTTCTTTTTGCAGAGAAATTGTTCTCAGTCCATCAGTACTACAACAGATGTACTTTCACAATGTCAACCACTCATTGAAAAAGTGCATATAATGCGTGTTGATGACTATAATGCTCAATTGATTGATACACATTGTTTCAAGGAATTTTTAGCTTGAAAGTGAAGGCCAGACAGAATGAAATGTACTCAAGCGCTATGACAGGTGATAAGCTTCCTCGGTGTCGGAACTTTCCGCTCCCCTTCCTCTGTTAATGTGTGGAGGTCCTGATCACGCACCACATCCTGTCTGTATGGGATGTCAGATGTCTGGGGGTATCCGGAGGCTGAGTATTCTCTTGACGCATACCATGTTTGATCTCATACTATTGATTCTTTACAAATTGATAGCTTAAAAACTGCAGTGAAATAATCATGGGTTCTCTGGTCTTGTGAGTCCCTTAATATTTTTTTAGCAATGGTTATTTGTTAGTTTATCCATTCATGTTGTCTTATCAGTCCTACAGATTCGTACAATAAAGAAAAAAATTAAGATCTGCGTTGTCTTGACTTTATTTTCAGCACGCATTTTCATTTGAAATACAGAAGGTCTGAAATTAGGGAATACCTATCTTCTAATTTGGTATTTGCGACCGTTAATGCTGATTGAATGGTTGCAAACTGAGTTTTACCAGCGACGCGTAAGCGTGTAATACTTATTCATTGGTAAAGCGCATTTAGTTGTTGTTTCAATTTTGGAGTTACTGCTCTTGGAAGGCACGTTTTATTTCTGAATAGACTGACTTGCCTGTCTGATATGCGCGATATACTTACTTTTCGTACATACGGGAAAGACAGGCAATACCAATTTTATTTCTGAACAAAAGTTCAACATACCAAGAATTTACATTTTGTTTGTTCAAAACCATAAAAATGCAATACCTCCATTCCCTAAACTATGGTATATCCATATTATATCTAATACACAGAAGAGATCCATGGACCACAATGCTCATCTGAATCACTTTGGTCCTTCAGGTTTCGGGTAATTTTCTCTCTAGTTTTATAAACATTTTGACTCTGTTGCGTAGAAAAGTATAAATCCTGAGGAGTTACAATTTATTCGTAGTTAAAGCTGACATGAACTCTTAAAAAGGCATCATTTTTCATCTTTGTACGACTTACTACATTCCTGTACGCCTTTGTCCGCCATATTTCTTCGATTCCGCCATATTTACTTGAAAATTTTTGGCCACCTGTACCTGTTATACAAGTAGAGCTTTTTTAAAAAGCTTCCCGTCTTTAGCAACAATCTTAAACTGTAAACTGATCTACACCTATCAGGCCGTATAATTCTTTTGAATTTCTTGATTTTGTATTTCTACATTAGCTTTTTACTGGCATTAGCCCTACCACGGTTGTCGCTCGGTCATCTCCGTAAACTTTGACTCGCCGAGAGCTTTCGGCAAACCTCGGCTGATTCCATTTCCTTCTTCAAACAAGAAAGGGGAAAAGAATAATAACAAATTGTAAAGCCTGCAAGCAATAAAAATCAAATTTTATTTATAATGAAGTTAATATGGAATGCCATATACGGCAGCCAACTGTTGACTGCTTACTACCAACTGTCAGTTGCTTACTGCAAACTGCCACACATATTTGAATAAATTTTATTTTTATAGTGATACTTATGTGAATTTTCATAAAAAAAAAAAATAAAAAAAAAAAAAAAAACACGAGCGGATCTAGAACATTTTTTCCAAGAGGGTCACTCATGTTAAAAAAAAATCCAACCCAGAAATTTCTTGATAAGAAAAAAAAAACGTATAAAGTCCTTTCCTGAATGTGAAAATTTATTTCGGTCGGGGAGAGGGGTGTTCTCATGCGTCATACCTTCATGTCTATGACATTTTTTATACCAACTTAACACGATTCCGCGTTTTCCGGGCGGGGGGGTGTTCTTAGGTCCCTTTTAGTTGATTTATTTTATACATTGAATAACTTTTAGTTGGTGTAGTTTGTGCATTAAATAACTTTACAAATTTCAAAGGGGTGGTCCGGACCTCTCTCTCTCTCTAGATCTTTGCATTTAAAACATTATCTTATTTGTAAAAACAAAGAGATATAAATGTTTGATTGGCGTTTTCTAAGTGGAGGGTCCAAGGTCAGTCATAGTTCGTTTAGTTTATACATTAACCCATGACTGTACAAATTCTAAATGCCCCCCCCCCACCCCCCACCCCCACCCCCACCCCACCCCCCCACCCCACCCCAAGATTTTTGCATGTGAAACATCAAAACACACAGAGATATACATCTTTAATTTGAGGAAAGTTTTAACTATAGAATATAATGGAAAATGTAAATTTATTTTCAAAATATCTTTATCTGCGAAACGACAAATCTTTTTTTTAATTTACTCTCTTCAAAGGTTTTGTTGTCTCCGGGGTGTTGGGGGTGTTACTTCTTTAAGGACTAAAAGCAGAAAAAGTCATTTTATTACCTATTTCAAATAAGAAAATAAATATAAAGATAAACAATGTACTTTATCAATAGCATATATTGAATATTATATAAATTAAAACATAATGGTCATTTAGTCAATTTAATTTTATCAGGGTGACCTCTTGGAAAATATGTCCTGGATCCGCGCCTGTTTTTTTTTTTTTTTTTTTTTTTTTGTCTTCTTCTTTTTGAAAATTATGGAATGCCATATACGACAGCCAACTGTTTACTGTCAACTGCTGACTGTTTACTGCCAACTGTCAGCTGCTTACTGCCAACTGCCAAACATATTTGTATAAATCATATATTTTTATTGATATTTATATGAATTTTCACAAAAAAGGGAAAAAGAAGGCACGGATCCAGGACATTTTTTCCAAAAGGGTCACCTAGGTAAAATTGAATTGAATTAAATGTCCAATATGTTTTATCTCCTGTAATTTTCAATATGCAGTTGATAAAGTACATTGTTTTTTGGGTTTTTTTTTTATTTGTTTTACTATTTAAAATAAGTAATGAAATGAATATTTTCTGCCTTTAATCTTGAAAGACAACAAAACCTTTGAAGAGAGAATAATAATAAAAAAGATTTGTCGTTTCGCAGAGAAAGATGTTTTGAAAATAAATTTCCGTTTTCCATTATATTCTATAGTTAAAAATTTCCTAAAATTAAAAATTTATATATCTCTGTGTGTTATAATGTTTCACATGCATAGATCGGGGGGGGGGGGGGTAAATTTGTACAGCAGGGACGTAGCAACCGGGGGCCAGGGTTGCCTTCCCCCTCCCCCCCACTTTTTCCTCAACATTACCTTTACTATAGAAAATGTTCATTGCATTGAAAGGATGTTTGCACCCCCCCCCTCACACTTTTTATCATAGAATAGTGATCTGAAAGAATTGTAGGAAAAAATTAGAAGTGAAAGTAACTTGGCTTTGAAAAAGTTGGTCAATTCCCCCCCCCCCCCAGCCCGTCCCCCCACGAAATAGGATTTTTGAGTTTGAGCAACTTTTAATTTCCCTTTTTTAAGTATGTTTTACATGCAAAGATCTAGCGAGAGAGATCTGGAACACCCCTCTGAAATTTGTAAAGTTATTTAACGCACAAACTAAACCAACTAAACGTTATTTCATGTATAAAATAAATCAACTAAAAGGGACCTTAGAACCACCCTCCCTTTCCCCCTCCCCTACCAAAAATGTGGATTCGTGTTAAGTTAGTATGAAAAATGTCATACACATGAAGATATGACGCATAAGAACCCCCTATCGCTCGAAATAAATTTTCACATTTAGGAAAGGACACGTATTTTTTTCTTGTCAAGAAATTCTGGGTTGGATTTTTTTTACCAGAGTGACCCTCTTGGAAAAAAAGTCATAAAGATCCGCACCTTTACTTTAAATTTACATAAATATCAATATAAAAATAAAATTTATTCAAATATGTGTGGCATTTGGCAGTAAGCAGCTGACAGTTAGCAGTAAGCAGTCAGCAGTTGGCAGTAAGCAGTTGGCTGTCGTATATGGCATTCCATATTCTTCTTTTTGAAAATTCATATAAATATCAATATAAATATAAAATTTATTCAAATATATGTGGCAGTTGACAGTAAGCAGCTAACAGTTGGCAGTAAGCAGTCAGCAGTTGGCAGTAAGCAGTTGGCTGTCGTATATGGCATTCCATAAGTTAAAGAGATCTTTTTTATTTTTTGCTATACAAAAAATCATGTTATTAGGAATTAATTACTGCTGATTTTGCACTCTCTACCATCGGCTCATACATTCACTCTACCATCGGCTCATACATTCACCTCTGTCGTTGGCTCGCGTATATCACAGTGATAAACACGAGAAATAGTGCGTTTGTTTTAATTCATTATAATTCAATTTATATGTTTATTTCTGACTTTTCAGATAGATATTTACTAAATTAATCCAGAAAGTTTGATTTAATTTGAAACAATCCTGCAAATATTACTTTTTATACGTTATGTCAAAAATCTTGACGTGAGCCCATTGCAGAGGTGTCTGAGAGAGGAACGAACGACAACTCTGCATAGGAGATTGCTGATTTTGTTGTTCGTTTTGTCATTTTTTTTTAAGATTGAAAATCTTGCAAAATTGTTAAGTCGTACGAAAATTAGATCATCAGAAAGTTATCTCCCTTGCCTTGAACAGCATTTCAACCAATGAAATAATTGAAAATTTTCTCATCATGCATTTTCTACCAATCACAAAAGAGAGGAAGTGCATAGTCCGAAGACTGTAAAAAACTTCAACTATACAATACCGTCTTCCAAGGAAGACGGTAATAAAGCCTGGTGCATTTGTTTCACTTGAGTGATTGTCTAGCCTGGCTGTCGACATGTACACATCTCCGATAGCATAGTTGTCATAAATCCATAAACTGACCAAATACATGTTTTAAAAGTTAACAAAAACTAGAACTATACTGAGAAGTAAATTATTTTTGAATGCATTTGCTGCAATTTAGAAAAAATAACACGGAAAACAGCAAAAGCCGTTTGGATATGCACGCATGCAGGTCGAGAATACGCATCGAACGCAGTGATAAAGATATTTACCTGAATAATGCTACTGTTACAGTGATGTGCACATGTCGAAAGAAATATCCTATTTTACTTTTATTGAAATATGCATCTCAGAAGTCATGTAATCCATTCTAACTGAACAGTAAAAAATTGTCACCACATAGCACTTGGACACACGTGGTCCACGACGATAGTCTATTTGGTCAGGGGAAATTTCAAAGGTGGAAAGCTTACTGGTATTTTGGTTGACTGAACAAGTGCATTTTTTTTTCAAAAATAAATATTACTCTTGTCTGTATCTGTAACTGTAAACAAAATTTTTAGACATGGCTTAATTACATTAAATTTATTTTATAGCATGCAACATTACGAATCATTCATCCTTTGACGAGATTCTCCCGTGAAAGGGGGGGGGGGTAAAAAAAAACGCATAACGCTCTCTGAAAAAGATCGGATTTTTTTTTACAATCAAATATTTTCATTATAAATAATGTGTATTGGCTTTATTTTTTTTTTTTAAATAAAGACCTTATATAACTTGATTTAAACTTATTTTCATAATTTTATACACAATAAACGAGTTTGATTCTATGGTACATGAATAATCAAAATAGAATTCATTGGCGGATCCAGAGTTGGAGTGGGGTTCCAGGGATTGGAACCCCCGGCCTTTATTTTTGTACACACATACAGAGAGAGAGAGAGAGTGTGTGTGTGTGTGTTTCTGTAATATAGACTAAGAGTATAGATATTTATACATCTAATAATATGAATAATTTGAAGAAACAAAAAAATCTCTGTCCTTTCAGTTCTCTAGATCTGTAGATTTTCGCGGATTTGCTTTCCTCCGCGTACCTTCCATCATTTTTCAATCAACTATTTGAATCTCTTCACCATTTTACAACAGTATACAAAAATCACAAAAATATATAGGTGATTTTATACATAACAGTAGATCTATAAAGCATGCGTGAATAAGAATCTAAACCAAAAAATTGTACGTTGCTATAAATGTGAACTATGGGAATTTAGGCGGGGGCATGTTTTATTTTTTTTCTTTATAAACGAGCACAATTTTCTCAGAAAACAGTGTTTATTGTTATTCATAATGTGTTTAAAATTAATCAAATTCTGAAAATTTATGCTTTTTTCTGTTAAGCATAGCATTCTTTCTGAAAGTAGCGAGCAGCACTTTAGTATGTAATGAAACTCATCTCTGAGTTCTTTTAAATTACAATGGGGACAAATTCTATCTTGTCTTGGTAACCCTGTCTAAGGGCTTCGACCACCCACAAGTAACATGCAAGGAAGATTCCAGCGAACTTTTTTTTTTTACCATTTTTGGACCATTTTCAGAAGTAACTAACTTTAAGAAGTATGCATGAAATATTTCGATTCGGTAAAGATAAAGGTTTAAAATGTTCCCATAGTATGCAGATGGAGGGGGGGGGCTCACTTTATCTGAGGATAATCTTTGCTGCAGTTTAAATAAATTAAAATTTTGATTTGGAAGCTCCCTCCACATTTTTTGTTTGCAGGAATATACGCAGATTCAAGCATTCAAAAGTAATGTACTGAACAGAAAAGTTACAGGAAGCCTCCTTTATCCCCTACCAAAAAGGATTGTATAGAGTGTGGTGCCTAGGTTTTTTTGTTGTTTTGTTTTTTGTGTTTGTTTTGTTTTGTTTGTTTGTTTGTTTTTTTTTGTTTTTGTTTTTGTTTTTTGCTTATCAACTGATTTTGGAGGTTACCCATCAATATAAATTGAAGTGGCTGTGTTGTGATTCTATGCATGAGTGCCATGCGCGGATCTAGAGGGGGTTAGGACCCCCCCCCCCCTCCCCTGGTTTGCAAGGTTATTAAATTTATTTACTAAAGCAAGAAAAAAGTTACGTAGGAACCCCCTCGGAAAACGCAGACTCCCTGGTAAACGCGAATTTGTGTTAAATTGGTATGAAAAGGCTAAGGTTTGAAGCATTAGAAGTCATCGGCTACCCCCCCCACCCCACCCCCCGAAATGGGTTTTGAAGTTTGGGCAAGTTTACGGGTTTTTTTTTTTTTTGTATGTCAAGAAATATCTGGGTAGGATATAAATTATTAATAGTCGAAGCATATAGGAAGGGAAAGCAAACTGCAGATGAGAGTTCCACATTCTACCAAAAATTAGCTTTTTTATACCTCTTGTCTAAATAATTTCTGTCCAGATTCCTTACCTGAGAAGGTACATGTATTTGAGAAAGTTCCCAATGTTTCCATTCCTATGATGTAGACTTCACGTTAACATGTATTTTCCTTTCAATTTCGGCGTTTAGGTTTATTTTCTTGTCAAAAGTAAAATTATTATTTCAATTTTTGAACAAGTTTCGACATTCCCGCCTGACAAAAAAAATCTTTGATCTGTCGCAAGATCTAATAAATGGTACAGCACAAAATACATATGATTTTATATCTGTAATTGCGCTTACAGATGGTTACAGGAGGAGAGAGAGCGAGAGAGTTCAATGAATAAAAGAGTAATTAAAAATTATCTGTATTCCACCAGGTTGCAAGTTTCCCTACCAAAGTTTTTAAAAGTATCTCCCAAACATTGCAACAGAAATTATTTTTATTTTTAAAAAAAACTAGACTGTCAGACAGGGATACTGAAATCTCGAAAGACTTCCTGTAATAATTATAAAACAGCCACATTCTGCAAAAATGTTCATACTCTGTGGTCGGAGTGAGACAATAAAAAATCTTCAAAAATGTAATTGGCAGAAGTGTCTGTCTTCCAAGAATATTTAGGTAACGGCCATGTCAATTATTTCTGCCCCCCCCCCCCTTAAAAATACAAATGCCTCAATATCAGTCTAAAAGGGGGATTTTTTTCCGCGTGTGTGTTAAAGAACGTACAGATGTACACATAAACTTTTGTATTCTGATTAAATGTTTTTAAGTCTTGAACTAAATATTTACCGTATATCAAATTACTTGGTTTAGATTTGAGATTAGTACTAAAATAATCAGTTGTAATTGACCAAATGAATTTTGCGATGAAAAACAACTGCAGACTATATAAAGAATGTTTATTAGAACTAGATAGACAATTTTCAGTTATATCTTATGAAACCGTTATAATTATACTTTAAACCCCCCCCCCCCTCCACCATTTCAGCCGCGCAAATACCACTCTTTTCCACTTGTGATATTTTCCCTGACCAAAATCTGATCAGCACGGACTAATGGCCGGTTGCGTACCTCAGATTTAAACCTACGATCAATGATTCCGGGTTTAAATCCAAGTTTTCGCGTTGCACGCATGTAAGGATTGACTGAGTACGGCTCAGAATTACGGTAAATTCTGAACCTGGTGTAGGGGTGGTTTAAACCCGGCTTTATAACATTTCCATGGATTTTTGGGTAGAATATCTCGATATTTGAAATATTTCTATGTTACAGAAGTGTTTTATGGCAATGATGATTGCATTGATAGATTTTGCAGTATTAAAAGAGCTATTCTGCAAAAAAAATTTATGGCTTATTGCATGGGGATTTTTCTTTTTGCACAATTCTTTAACAGCTGTTCAATGTGCCGTTTTAACACTGATGTAGCTGTAATATAAAGTTTTTGAAGGTACTTTTAAAATACATAAATGTACATAAGCAGGAATTTTATAGAAACTTTCTAATACTCAGTATACCAAATTTAAATCAAATTTAGGAATTGATGATGATACACATTCCAATTATTTCTAATAATGCCGATTTTCCTAAGGATAAAAAGTATTTCAGTTATCTGATTAATCAGGCTATCTACATGGCCGTAGGAACCGGGGGAGGAAGGGCATGTTCGTCCCCTATCATTTTGCCGCTGTAAAAAATTCTCTAGAAAACATAGCTAATATGTGTTGTCTCAAAAATAATGTCTTATACGTTTTTTTTTTTATTTGATCTTTTTAAACTACAAATCTAAATTTATATATTGTTCCTTTATTAATTACCCATATCTTGTGTTTTGGTATTGTTTCTAAATTACTTGTTCCAAGACCCCCATCCATGTTTTCTTCTCTTCAGTCTTTTGTAAAAGCTTTATTTTGTTTTCGATTTTATATTTTCTTATGGTTTGAGTTTCGATGAAAGATGCCGTGATTTGAATTAAATTGTATTGCATTTTTTCGGCATTTTTAATTTACAATTTAACATCAATATATATCTTTGTTTTTAAATATATCCTTTTAAGTTTCATCCATTTACTAGTATTAAAACTTGTTTTGAAGTGCTGTAATATTAGGAAACCTATTATCCTTCAACATTTTATGTGAGTAAGTCAAGATTAGGTAAACCTTACTCAGTTTTATAGCGTGCAACAGAAATGCGACTCAGGTAATCCCGACTCAACTGAGGTTTAAACCCGGCTTACGTGATCCATGGATCAACCACTGAGCTGTACTTATCTGAGCCATAGATACGCAACCGGCCATAAGTGTATCGTAGCGCTAGACTGTACGGAGTAGATACAGTGTGTTTATTGAGTTTTTATGGAGTTTATTTCTTTTTTGTGATGCATATTTCAATAAATGGAATTCAGGGTGTATATCACTTGACTTGTGTACATCTTCCAACCGATGCAGTGATCTTATTACCAGGTATGGGTACGTTTATAGCGTTCGACGCGTTTTCTCGACATGCATCAAAGTCTGCATAAAACCTGCAAATCAAAGACGCTGATTGTTTTGTTCCATTCAAATGATAATAATTTCAAAGTGTGTTTACGGGTTTTAGTGCTTTTTATTTCATGTTTATTCTGCATAAATTGGCGCAGTGTACAAATGCGTACTCGTGCAACTAAATCTTTCTTTCAAACTTGCATTTTCTTTCTTTTTTTTATTTCATTTGATTCAAATCTATAATTATTCAGAAATATGATTATTATGTTGTGTGGTTTTGAAATGTCTTGATCAACCCATGTGTTTTCAAATGTTTTACCATCGGAGATGTGCACAAGTCGATAGCCAAGCCAAAAAATCATTCAAGTGTAACGAGGGCATTCGGGTATATATCGTTACAATAAGACAAGGTATCTGAAAGAAATATGGCGGAATACGGCTATAGTTGGTATGAAACAAGTCGTACATAAATGAAAAAGTTGCGTTTTTAAGAATTCATGTCAGCTTTAATATAACATTAGGATGCTTCAATATTAATACAATCGGGTTGATTCTGTCGTTTTGAAGATTTGAAGATTTTTTCGAGACACATGCGTTATGTAAATTTTGAATCTAATTTTGGTTAAACTTTAACCCCGAACTCATTATCTTATATAAAATGAACAAAACATTGCATGTTAATTTAAATCCCATTAGAGAATTTTTCTCTCATATATACAAACATCTCCATATTCCTATGAAGGGCTTCAAATAAAGACCTATAATTTGAACTCAGTGCCGTTGACCATTGAGGGTTCTTTATTAAGGAGGCTGGAAGGTCAACAAATTGATCCCAAATTAACCACCAGATTTAACTTATTTTTTTAGATACGGTATCTTTAGCTGTGAACTATCATTTGACAAAGAAAAAATTCAAAAATTTTAGTTTTAAAATTTGATCAATTTCTATATCTTTATATGGAGCTCTCCTTTTAAAGGAGATTGAAATAGTCTAAAAATGGCTGCCACCCCCGAGCCTCGTTAAATCAACTACCTCTTTGACACGGGATCTCGATTTTTAAGGTCTACTTCGAATTCAAATAAACGGTCATATGCTATAGTCAGGGGAGATAAGAGATAATAAATTTTATAGGAAATCAATGCCATTTTTCAAAAAATCTTACTCTCAACAAACTGAAAAAATTAAATAGAAAGCTTTCTTACAAAATGTAGATAAAAATTTGTTTCAATCATGACCCCCGGAAATAGGGATGGCCTATAATTTCAAAATTTGAATACCTTTACTCTATGAAAATAATTTTGCAAATTGAAAATTGCCAATGATAAGTAAGTAAATTTATGAATTTCATTGATATTGAAAAAGCAGCTGTCAATGATATCAAAAAGCCTGGAATTTTCGTGGGGAATGGTTGTAAATAAAGCTGAAAAGTAAAAACAGTTTTTATGCTGTTGATTGGGTTAAGTTTTTTAATTTCAAATTTTCCAAAAGTTCCTTGGAATTCTTAAGTTTCTACATCTCATTTATACCACTTCTCGAATATATTACTCACAATACTTATGAACAATCTTTTACCTCACTACAAGTAATATTTTAGTAAGGGGTAAACAAATGCTTGGTAGAACATTTACTTGAACCCGGTATTAATCTTTGTTCATAAGAATGGTGTATGAAGTTTTGAATTCTAATATAGATATGATAATGAAAATTCATGTTTATTGAGAATATTAAAAAATATCAAAACTGTCATGATTTTAATTTTTTTCCTCTTGAGGAAGGGAACAATGGGTGTAAGTTGGATAACCACTCAGGCTGGTAGAATCAAATCCCAGTTCCTCTTTAACACAATTTAAATAATGCACCTTACAAAAAGACATCTTTTACGTAAAAAAGAAGAAAACACTTGCTGTTGCCTTCAACTGGACATTTAGGTATATTGACGACGTTTTGTTAATAAACAATGGTTATTTCCATTCTTAGATATGACGACACGATATATGAGGATGAAATAAAAGAATACAACAGAGTCTTATACATATGTTTCATATTTCGATCTTTTACTTCAAAAAGACGTTGATAGTTACCTTACAACATAATCTTTATAATAAAAGTGATGACTTTTAGTTTTCAATCCCTTAATCAATTCAACTTCTTTTATTAATGCAGCAATACAATTATACCTTTGTCACCTGCATTCGGAGTTTATATCTTTCACAGTTGATTCGATATGAAAGAGCAAATTCTACGTATTTGAAATTTCTAAAATGAGTTAAGTTATTGACAAACATGTTGATGAAGCAAGAATTTCAGCAGTCTCAATTAAAGTCATCATTTCGGAAGATCTATGGCAGAAACAATGACCACGTTAGAAAATATATTTTATCATTAAGTCAAATACTGACTGACTTTTCTCATATTGATTGGTTGGCCATTATTTACTCACTGAGTTGTCCACGGAATTTTACTGTTATTTCCCGATCATGACAAGGAGTATATGGCGGGTGTGACTGGTCTGAAGTGGATGTTCACTTCTCCATGGCATCTGATCCTACCTCTGATGTTTTGGGGGTCTGTATCATGTTGTAAATTTTGAATTTACTAGGGGGAGGTAAATGCAAAATTTACAACATGATATCTGTATTTGTTCCGCTTTTATTTTGTAATGTTTTATGGACTTTTGAGCACGAATTCTGTTCGTTTTCTCCACATATTTCATGTTACCTGCTTTCCAGGGACCAGTATAAACTAATCGTATTATCTATCTTTTTGTCACTTCTGAATTACTGAAGACAGAATAGTTTTCATTTTATATTAACCGCACAAATTCAATTGCTGGCATATTTGAATTTAACAAAAATTAAACGCGGATCATATCCTATATTATTTATATTAACATTTTAAATCGAAAGGTATGAAAAAAAACCGTGGAAATAACAACGTGGTTATTAAAGAATCTTGAAAAGTAATATTATAATGAGTTTATAGAAATAGCACTTATATGTATCCCTTCACACACACACAGTATATATACATAACGATGGAAGACCTTTAAGTTTTAATGGAAGCACGATTTTTTTTCTATCGGTTGGTGTGAAAATGCCATTTTCCTTAAATTCATAACACTCTATAAGAAATTTTGTTATGAATTTAAGGAAAATGGCATTCTCACACCAACCGATAGAAAAAAAATCGTGCTTCCATTAAAAATTAAAGGTCTTCCATCGTTATGTATATATACTGTGTGTGTGTGTGTGTGTGTGTGTGTGTGTGTGTGTGTGTGAAGGGATACATATAAGTGCTATTTCTATAAACTCATTATAATATTACTTTTCAAGATTCTTTAATAACCACGTTATTTCCACGTTTTTTTTCAAATACATTTGCATGTGTTTATGTTCAGACATACATATATCATTCTGAATTAAACTTGTTTGACTGGATTTTTTTCTTAGACCTTCGTCTTTTTTTTCTTTGATTTACATCAAACAAATGAAGAATATGCCATCGAAAAGATTTTAAAAATGGTCAATTAAAAAATATCGATTATCGAATTTTTATGTTGGGAAAAGTGCACCTGCTTAGGTAGTGGTTGCTTATTATTTATCCAAACTTAATTTTTTTATTCCTCTAAAAAAATCATATCTTTCTTTGTATTTCACAAGACAAATATTATCATCAAAGGTTGTTACAATCAAAGACTATTCATATCTGGTTGAGTCTATTTTCCAATTTGAACCTAGTACAAAGATTATTCAAAGAAATGCTAATTGACAAATAATAATTATGAAACAATGCCTTAAACAGTGCATAATCATTTATCTAGATAGATAGAATGTGTCAAAAGATTAAAAATAAAAGATCAATGAAGAAAACGGTTTTTTACTTGGAGTGAAACTAGTACAATATTTCTTTTAAAAGAAAACTCATATTTTTTTTAGGGTGACACATCCTATCCACCTTTTTCTTTTAGTAAACTTCCGATGAATATGCCAATACTCATTTCATGTTTGAATAAATTTTGGTGATTGAAATATTTGCTATAAATATTTATGTATGTTTAAACTCAGTCCATCAAAAGACAACTTCATAAAAACAAGCGATACTACCCTAACTAACAAAAGATAATATATTTTAGTAATGTTTCACAGGAATATGGGGTTTATATCTCTCAGTTGATTCGATTCGCAAGAGCTTGCTTTACGTATGTTCTATTTCTAAAACGAGGTAAACGAGGTATTGACAAATAAGTTAATGAAACAAGAATATCAGCATTTTCATTTAAAGTCACCATTTCGCACGTGCTATGACCGATATAACGACCTTGTTGGTATATACAATAAATTATTGAGTCAAATACTGACTGACGTTTTTATACTAATTGTTAGCCAATTGTTTATACATTGAATTGACGACGGATTTTTCATTTATTTCCCGATCATGACAATGACCAAACGGTGAGTGTGATAGGTGGGCAAGGGGTACTCATTGCTCCATGGCACCTGATCCCACCTCTGATGTTTTGGAGGTCCTTGATTGCTCTGCCCCTGATTTGTATTCTTTAATGGACTTTTGAGGTTCAATACTATTCGTTATCTCCGTAAATTTCATTACTTTATTTTACTACAGTTAAGTATAGGAAATACTTTGGTACTTCGATTTACTGAGAAACTTTACTTTAGAATCTCTTGAAGATTTAGGGCCTTAATATATCTATCATTAAATAACAATGAGGGAATATCATCACTTTTATGTTAATGTAAACATTAATATGTTTCTATGCAGTTTATTAGGAAATTTCTTGGTAAAATTAAGAAATTACGATCTAAAATTTATATAATTTATACACCCTCAGCGACTTTAGTAAAAACAATTTACTCGAGTGAAAACCTTAATTGAAAAAAAACTATAGTAGACTAAAGTTAACTACAGTAAACTACAATTACCTATGGTACATTTTGTTAGGTAGATAACCATATTGATCTCCTTAGCAATTGCCTTAAACTGTTTAGTTGGTTTAAATTTCATCTGCTTTTTATGTATATCAATATCAAGGATATTCCAATTTAATATTTTGTACTTTACTCTTTATATTAACAAGTATAAAAGTTTTATTTCCTCAAATGAATGCCAATATTTTTAAGGAACATATTTTAACCGCACACGTTCAATATCTAAATTATAAATTGTAAACAAAAGAAAAATATTTGTTTTACAAGAGGTAATTTAGACATATGAGGGGCGTTCAATAAAAAATGTCATTGGGGCTCGGAAAGAAACAAAAAAAAAAAAAAAAAAAAAAAAAAAAAAACGCTTTTCTATGATTTAGTCTGAATGATTTAACTAAATATTTTTAAATTTTTAATTAAAGCACATGCCCGTAACATTTTTATTCAATTTCTAACTGTTTTAGAACACATTTTTGAGTACGACCCTTAGTATACTGGAATATGGAAGATTCTTTGATTTGCTGGACTTGTTTTTTCTTTCTGATAGATGTTTATCTAAGTTTGGGAAATGAAACAAGTTAAAGGTAGAAAGATCTGGCAAAATTTGTTGGTGTGACAAAACATTATTTTTCTGTTTATGACCGAAACTCCTTTACTCTTCATGGCCTGTAGGTTTGGACGCTGTCATGAAGAAATTTAATGTAGTGAATTCCTCATTCTGTTTCCTTCCTCTCACAAACCTTTCATTTTTTTTTGGCAAAAAATTGTTTTCTAGACTCCTCCAGAAATTGAACATTCTCCCCGAATATGAATTTGAACAATAAAACCACTAATATTTAAGAAAATAGCAAATAAAACCGTTTTTGTGCTCCTGCAATTCTTTGCTCTTTTTAGGCCTTTGCAGTTTTGTCAAGTGCATCTTACTGTAAATTTGTTTTGAGGGTTTAAAGCAAAATGGATTCAAGTTTCATTATCTGTTTGAATTTCAGACAAAGGTGGATTAGAACAATTTTTGATTTTGTTAGAAGAATTGTTTCGATATTCCTACACGCTGTCGTTTTCACTCATTTTTCTTTGAATGTTAAACTTTTTCACCCACCAACTGTTTCTTTAAAACAGTGTGAACTACCCCAAAAATGATTTATTTCAATTTTGCTATGTGTCTTCAAGTCAATAAAACATAATCAGTGATAATTTGTTGAATTTTTCAAATATACATTAGTTGTTGTAAGTCCTTGTTGCCAAGGACGGTACCCATTTTTGATGCCCATTATATAATTTTTGTTTATTGAAATCCACCTATTTACGTGTCTATAAAACATACATTGGTTGCTGTAAATTTCACATACTTCAGGTAATATATTTTTTGGGATTTTAACAAATTTTACAGCTGCTTTAATGAAGCTTTTAATTTTACCCTAGTTTACTGATTCTTGACCATTGATTTTTAATGCAGTGTTTCGAATAGTCCTTGTTTTCTTGCTTCCCACAATGAAATAATGCGGTGTAAAATGGTCACATAAACTGTTATCAATTCACTAAAGATTCAATAAGGGAGAAATTCAAGTTTAATGTAATACGATTTCTATGCTCTATGACATCGAGCTAATGACATTATTTATTGAACATCTCTCGTAGTTCCTTTTTCCTGACTGATATGCAAAGATACAAATTATGTGAATAAAATTGTAATGCACTACTACATGTATCAAAACGTACATATAAGCTAAAATCAGCATCCTGCTGAAACTTCCCTGTATATTGAACATTACATTGTATAACATGTAGTAAGAGGAGTATTTTCCATTAGTATAGCAGATCACGTGACAGTCGTGCTCGCCCTGCAACAGAATCTAAACTTTTATAAGTACTGTATTTATGTAGAAACAAGTACACTGTACATTCAAATTTGTTATTTTCATTAAGATGGTCAAACTCTGAGTTAAAATTTAAGAAAATATTAAGATAAAGTTTAAGTGAATTCTGATTTTTTGGATGAAAATCGAGGACATATCGTACTCACCTTAAGGCATTGTTCGTTTGAGCGATACCGAGCGCATTCACAAGCCTAAAGGAAACTCCTGTTAAGGAATTACACCCTAACTTTTCATATATTTGTCACAGAGAGAGAGAGTCTATTCTGTTCAGTGTCTATTCTATTCTAATCGATGATCGTTCATTACAAGGAAATAGACCACAGGCCTGACATCACCTTTATTTACCTTAATTAATTAACGCCTACAATTTCATTGTTGGATTGAACTTGTTAACCTTTTCAAGGAACATTACTTGTTTAATTTCAACATACGTTTTTTTTTTTATTTTAAAAATAGGTTGGCCTCAAAAATGTTTATGAAGTCATTTCTGAAATTTGCTAAGCCCTTTTTAGCAAAATTTAGGCCAAGACAAAAAATCAGAATAATCATACATACATGAAAATGGGTTATTCTCTGACAGCTACTCGTTTAGAATAAGAGTTAATTGTGCAGAATGAATTGTTCCGTTCGAATCTGTTCTTTATTCCATGGGACGTACATGAACACCCCATAAGCATCCATCACCATGCAATATATATTATGATGCCATCTAAGCCGGATACAAGTAAGTTTCCTGTATTTACGTACATGTACTTGTATAACTGGTATAGCAGTAAAAACACAGTAGAAATATTGGAAAATTATTTCTGCAGTAGTCTGAAGTCATGTCCGTGTATCCATCCACATAATAGTTATCAATAAAAAAAAATAACAACTGAAAAGTCTTTCATTGTTTCATTTCATTTTTAATCACTATTTTTTCATGCTTTTCAAAAAACAATGTTAATAGTTAGAAACAAGATATAATTCTTTCAACACAAAACAGATAAACATTTAAAAAAAATTCACTAGATTTCTATCATATATATTGTAAGGTTTTTTTTAAAATTTATTTTAAAAATCTTTTTAATTAAATAAAATCTGTTTCAACGCATTTTATATTAATATAATGAATACATACAGCTTAAATTCTCTATATTTAATTAACAGCACAATGTGTATGACACAGTTAAAATTCTTGTTATTTATGAAATAAAAATTTGATTATTGTTTCAATCCGATGGCTATCATAAATTGAGAAATAGAACATCTATTTATGAAATGGTTTGTTCCCGATTGGGGTACATATATGCATTTTAGGCATCGAAAAAAAATGTGCAGAATGAGAAGTTGTCCAAGAGAGATGATTAATGGAGATAACGAAGAGCATTCAGCTAAAACGTCCGTGTAAACAATACAAACTGGGAGCAGATCTACAAAAAATATATACCGGTACAAGATGGCAATGGTTTATGTGAAAAAGTGAGCACCCCCTCCTCCTCTTTGTCGTCGTCAGGAAAACGCGGAAAATCCTTTGAAAATTCAGTGTGATTTATCAACTACCATGAAAAACGTCAGTCTGAATTCGCCTTAACGATGAATATATTATTGCATCGGCAATAGTACTTGCAAAATGTTGACTTTAAACGAAACTGTAAAATAATCTTGTTTCATCATCTTGTTTGTCCATATCTTGCTTTGTTTTAGAAGTTCGTGCATGGTGCACGCTTTTATGTATATAAAAAATCCAGTAGTTTATAAGAACAAAAAAAATAAGTATTAAATAGATAAATAGGTTCCGTTTCTTTATTCTTTAAGCCAAATGCTCATCAGAATTTATACGGAATTAAACAGGGTTTTTTTTATTCCCCTTCTATAAACATTTTTCTAACATACTTTATTTAAAAAAATGACGATTTTTTGTTATCTGCAAAGATGTATGACATCAATCATTTTAATGAATAGTAATTTCCAGGGAATGCATATATGATTATCTTCATTATTAAGTTAATTGTCATTCACAAAGGCCGCAAAAATCTCACTTTAAATGTTTTTGCCTCACACAGAAAATGTAAATTAATTTAAAAATAATCATTTCATTGTCATCTTTCCATTCCGTTTTACTTAATGCTAATTCTAATTATTCAACAATAACAGGACGTGCATTAAAGAGTCTGTTCAAATATTCAGGCCTGTCACTTTGCTATTGATAAATTATTTGGCATGTTCTCTTTTCGTCATATTTGCGTCAGTTTTTTTCAATTGTTGGATCTTGATAATATAATTACTAATTAATAAAGGAAAACCTTTAAAAAAAAACAGAAATTCCAAATGTAAAAACCCCATTATATTTCCGGTATGCTACTTGCACTTTTTCATACATCTTTACTAACAAAGCATTCCTTTACATTAAAATGCAAGTTGTATCTACAACATATTGAACTCCATTGACAAATATTGAAAGCATATAAAGATTCTTTTCAATTAAGAACGCCCTCGAATTTCCCAGAAGTATTATTACTTGATCTTTTTTTTTTAAAGTTTCTAAACAAACCACTCTTCAAATTGGTCAAATTGACTGTCTACTTGTCAACATTTGAAAGACCCCCCCCCCCCAAAAAAAAATCACAGGAATATCATCAAATGCATTGGCAAAGGCCATTTTAAAATATCTTTCAGCAAAGTTAAGCGACCATACAAACTTTGAAAGTGACTTTAACAAAGTAATCAATCTCAGAAAAACAACAAACAACAGCCATGTGTAAATTCCAAAGGTAAGGGGTGCTACCTTTGGGGTGTAAAGTCTCCCTATTTTAAAATACTGTAAGTGTAAAAGGTGAAGGTAACGAACAGTGATCTATCTCAATAAATATATAAATAACTAGAGCAATGCTCGTTGCAAAGCAACGAGTAGGTCTTCCGTCCTGTTTGACCGGAGGTAGAGTTCATTTTTAACAAAAATGCCAAATAACGCCCCAAAATAGCTTGAATCATCTAAAGCTATGTTAATTAATGCAAAAATAAGCCATTTTTTGCTACTTCCGGTCTGACCGGAAGTGACGACGACGGACGGAAAATTAATATTTATGCTCCCAGAGACATTGTTACCCAAAAAGTTGTCAAGAACGGCAAAAATACGCATTTTCCGACTCCTCTCGGTTTGGCCGGAAGTGACGTCGCCGGACAAATTTTGACGACGCCAATAGATTAAGCTTGACCTTTTGAACAACTTTGCTTCTTTGACGTATTACAAATTCTACATAGATTTTGAGATATCAAGAAAAAAGTTTCGGCCCCTCTAGGCCCCTAATTTTAGGGGCCAGCCCTTTTTTTGAGACATCATTTGAAAGATCTTGGAATTCTACACTTCTTTTGTTTTATATGTTTTATCAAAATATTTCTAGATAAAAAGTTATCTTTTAAAAGGTGTCAAAATTTTTAAAATTCGTGAAAGGACTATTTTCGGGCCATAACGAGCTTCCGTACACAGCAATCTCGGTGAATATGAAATACGTTCCACACAACTACATTTATTGCTCTATTATCACTGAAAATCTCAAGTTTCTATCTTAAGCCGTTTTCGAGAAAACTCGCGGACAAACTAACCCTCTAAAATTCACCAAAATGCAAAAATCTCGGAACCGGAAGTGACGTCATCAAAATAAAAAAATATATGTCTAGATTTTTTCATGTCCCATCAGCCCTGAAAGTTTCATGAAAATCGAGCTAGCCGTGTCCGAGAACTCGCGTGCACAAAATCGGTAAGAAAAAAAGAAAAAAACTGTGGAAAAGAAACCTAAGAATAACAGAAAGGTCTTCCGTTGGAAACGGAAGACCTTAACTAGAGCAAAGCTCGTTGCAAAGCAACGAGTAGGTCTTCCGTCCTGTTTGACCGGAAGTAGCTTTCATTTTTAACAAAAATAAGAAATAACGCCTAAAAATGCTTTGAATCCTCTAAAGCTAGTTAATTAATGCAAAAATAAGTCATTTTTGCAACTTCCGGTTTGACCGGAAGTAACGACGACGGACGGAAAATTTAATTTTCAAGATCCCAGAGACATTTGTTACCCAAAAACTTGTCAAGAACGGCAAAAATTCGCGTTTTTGGACTACTTCCGGTTTGGCCGGAAGTAACGACGCTGGACGTATTTTGACGACTTCAATAGATTGAGGTTAACATTTTGAACAACTTTGCTTCTTTGACGTATTACAAATTCTCAATACTTTTTGAGATATAAAGGAAAAACTTTGAATCTAGGCCCTTAATTTTAAGGGCCAGCCCTTTTTCGAGATATCATTCGAAAGATCTTGAAATTCTACACTTCTTTTGTTCTACATGCTCTAACAAAATATTTCTAGGTAAAAGCTATCGTAGAAAAAGGTGTTAAAAATTTTGACATTCTTGATAGGACTATTTTCGGGCCATAGCTAGCGTCGGCGCTTCGTACTTCAGGTAGTTGTGATATACAAAAAGCACTTCTCCAAAGGTTGCTCTAGCATCCCTGAAAATTTCACACTTCTGTCTTCAACGGTTTTTGAGAACATTGCCGGACAAAGTAACCCTCTAAAAATGACAAAATCGCAGAAATCTCCGAACCGGAAGTGACGTCATCAAAACAAAAAAATATATACCTAGATTTTTTAATGTTCTATCAGTCCTGAAAGTTTCATGAAAATCGATCAAGCCGTTTTTTCGCGTGCACAAAATATGTAAGAAAAAAAATAATAAAAACTGTGGAAAAGAAACCTAAGAATAACAGAAAGGTCTTCCGCTGAAGACGGAAGACCTTAATAATACACATTGCGAACAGCGCAAAAATCACGAACAACTGAAATTTAAGGGGTTGGATCAGGTGGTTAGAAGGAGAGTAAACATCCCCTGTTGATCGTCAGAAAGAATGAGTCCATATGTTTTGGCCAGGTAGATGGAGCTGTCCGTTGTCAAATTCGATCTAAAAACCAGTCTTAATATTGATTTAAAGCAAGTCAACTGAGAAAAGACCGAATGGTAGGTTATATTTGCTAACAAAGTCATGATAATGACCATAGAATTTACGAAATGATGAGTTTAAACGAGGTTGTTTAAATGCCTGTACATAACATCAACTTATCAGTGAGAAGCATGCCTTGCTTATCATACTCATATCAAGCTCTTAAATAGCGATTGGGTGAGGAAACAAAAACACATTAAACATAAATTAGAAAAGTTGATGATGAAAAAGCTTAATTCATCTCGTTTGTCATAAAATTGTTGTTAACTGGCCATTACCGTCTACAGTCATTAAAATATCCAAAAATTAAGCGTTTGTTAGACCCTGTTGTGTCTTTTTAGATCATATGATATATCTGAAGAAACGCACTTTCAGAAAATGTTTTGTATCAAAATATGGTTTTTACTACATGCAAATATGCACTTTGCGATTTTTTTTGTACAAAAGAAACTGATGAATTTGCTTTGCTTTAAATTATTCAAACCCATCCATTACCTGTCTTAAAAAAATAATGATCGATATCTAATTGTTGATAGTTTGCAGACCATAAGATACATATTGTGAGGTCTACTACAACTTAATATATAGCTGAAATTGTGTTTTTTTCTAAGCTTCTCAACAAGTAAATAGAATTTGGATAGGGTATTTATTAAAAGTAAATACATACAGTTGATGAATTCAGTTTTAACAATTTTTTTTACAAATAAAAGTGAATGGGATTGGGCAGCAGACTAAGCCTATTTTAGCCCTCTCCCTACAAGGTCAAGGTAAACACACACACTTTACAGGTACAAAACTAAACAGACACACATTGTGGAAAAAGAAATTATTAATGTTATTTTGGGATATGATCATCTAATACTAATAGTATGTATAGTACTATGGTTTTCAATAAAAAATATCAGAACTTAACAGATTGTGAGGTACATCACAAAGTACATTTGCAAATACGTTGTGTACACCCTTAAAAAATTGGCAAGTAAATGACTTGGTTCTAAGTATGGCTTATACAAGATAATTTAAAAAATTACCAAGGTCACTACTTTCTTTCGGTTAAATTGTATTCATTTATTAAGCTCACCTGAAAGAAAATATATTTGATGCGATTTACTGCTCAGGACGTAAAATTTGTTAAAAATCTAGTTATTTTGAAAAAAAACAAGATGTGTTTGTGAAACACTATGCGCCCGGCGGCAAAAAAATTCTAAAAAAGCTATTTTTAGCATAAAAGTCACAGTCAAGGTCACAGGTTATTGATCTTGGTGTCATTTGAAAGGGCTTAATTAGTAGAGTATGCATACTAAATATAAAGTCTATATCTTTCATGGTTCAAAAGTTATGGCGAAGGTTAATGTTTGCAGATTTTAAAAGCTATTTTTAGCATAAAGGTCACAGTCAAGGTCTCAAGGTCATTGACCTTGGTATCATTTAAAAGAGCTTAATTAGTAGAGTATGCATGCCGCCAAATATGAAGTCTATATCTTTCATGGTTCAAAAGTTATGGCGAAGGTTAAAGTTTGCAGACAAACAGACAAACAAACAAACAAACAGACAAACAGGCAAACAGACAGACAGGACAAAAACAATGTACGCCCCAGATCTATCAATCCGGGCGCATAAAAAAACGTGCATAAAATATGGTGAATGTACAGGTCCGCGCACTTTTAAGCTCACAGGGTTTTTCGCACAAATTAAGATCACATTTTTCTTGCAATAAAACTTAAAATTATCAATCTTCAGTACGAGACATAACCCTTACATTATTAAATATTTCATGTGAAAGGTATACATCTCTAAAATCATTATCTTTAAAACTCGATGTTTTAAAAGGTAAATTCTTATAAATTGTAAGATACGTGTGTATGATTCTACCATAAGTATTTACAAATCAATTAATCGAGCTTTCTTTGATATTATTTAGTTGAAATGTTCAAATTGATTTCTTAGAGATGATTATTTTTTAAGTACTCTGCACATTTTTCATACTTTCTTGGTTTTGTCGAAATGCAACGCCGAAAATGACAAAACTGCATACAGAAATCATGACAAAGGATAAGATAATAAAGTATTTTTTATGTTTCAACATAGTCGATTGTTATTATTGAAAAGAAAATTCTTTAACGTTTTTGGCCTGCGACTTTGAAATTTTGAGTTGGAAGGTATCTTTCATGATGCTAGATTTCAGAAAGTTAACCTGAAAAAAGGCCATCTTTTTAATATGAAAAGCAGTCAAACAGATGAGAAATACTTATATCACCTTGTGCCTTAGTGTCATATTAATGTACAGAAAATACAGATGTTATGAACTGCCCTGTTTCTGTATATATAGGCAAGACAAAGATATGCTTAAAAATGAACGGATACAAAGATGGCTACATTTGATGAGAGACCCTGAAAAAACCATTTGGGAACTGTCATAATCTATCATCAATCAAAGAGCATATCCTACCAATCATTATGTGTGAATGATGTTTAAAGTAATGGAATAATATCAAAATTAAGTTATAAATCACTTTTAAAATATATTTTATTGTCACGTTATATAATATTGCATTATAATAATGTGACCTTGATTTTTGCGAAAAACAATGTGACTTTACATTAAAGTGGGTGGAGCTGAATAAAGATACTAAAGTAACAATCGCTAAAGATTCCCTTTATCACAATCTACTGGTTTCGGATGGATCAAGAGATTTTGATTAAAAACTCTCTCTGGTGAGAACGTAAAAGTGCCTGATGGTAGACACTAAGTCTATTCTTACCCTTCACTGGACGAATTAAAATTTACAAACCTATTTATAGGAGTGGGAAAAACTTGTTAATATCCTTGATAAACCTTATAAAGTCATTGATTGTTAGGCAGTTACAAATTATTGTGGTTTATTTTATGATGCATGGAATATATAATATGTTTCATTTCTGCAATTCAGTGCTAGGGAAAAAAAGTTTGGTTTTTTCTTTTTTTGCTTTTGAAATTCCTTATGTAAAGAATACTGAATCAATAAGAGAAGTGTCTTCTTAAAGATAATATATTACTTTTTTATAGAAAATATTCATTATGCAAAACAAAAATTACAAAAATTCACGAGATGTGATTTTTCGACAATTTGTTAAATAAAACATCACAACCCTGTGTACTTACCAATAAAAAGCAATATTAAAGTCAGATAATAATCAAAACATAAATACTGAACTATGTCTCATTTATTACAAGTTTATTGAAATAAATACTTAAACAAAGGAAATGCACATATGTATTCAAGTTTTTTTGTAGACTCATGAACTTTAAAAACTGATTTACATTTCTTAAATAATAATTGAAAATTGCTATCACTTATCCCAGGGAAACTAGAAAGACCATAAATAAAACCTGTATAATATATAAATACATAAAACATGTATAAACAAATACATAAATAAATAACAAATAATAAATAAATAACACTTTTCACTTTAGGAGCTGAAAAAAAACAACAACATTTAATTACTAATATTTTCAGTTATAGCAATTCGCATTTTTTTAATTGAAAGTTAATATTAAAGTAAAGTCCAAACGTATAAATTGATTCAATTTTGTCTGTTTTACAGTGATTCATATCTTCATAGTAAAGAAAAACCATTGTTTGGCTTGTTTACAATATTAATTAAGGATGGCCTACGGCAAGTATTTCATGTCATTTAATGCACTTTGGAAGATGAAGTCGTTACGCACGGACTAATTTTTGACAAAGGAGGCCATTGCAAATTGCACAATACGTCAAGTAAAAGTTGAAATTGCAATGAATCGAAGTGTCATTTCTTTGAATTTCAGTTACTATTTTGTTAATGGAAAATCATTCCGAAAAGGTGTTTCTATTCCAACTCAAAGAAAATAAATGTCTTATCGCTAAAAAATAAACCTCACATTAGAGTATACTATTAACATATTCCCAAATTTCAGAGGCAAAGCAGAATTTCTTGAATTCTATTTTTTTTTTTTTTTTTTTTTTTTTTTTTTTTTTTTTTTTTTGATGATTTTTCCTAATTTTTTTTTTCATTGTACAAAAGTTGAAAGCTACAAAAAAGATTAATTTCTTATAAAAATGACTTTCATTGATGTTGTAAATATGTTTTCACTGTATTATCTTCATTAAAATACAGCTATGCAAATACACTTCAATTTTTTTTTTCATTCTGATTTTTTAAAATTCAAAATTCATTTTTAAACCCTCTTTTAACTTAGTATTGATATCTTAGATAAATAAGTGTATCTAAATATCTACATGAGATATATAAAATTCAAGTGGTTGATTAAAATAAAACGAACAAATATAAGTATGATTAACAAATCTACTTTATGAGGCAATAATTTGCATAAAATAGTATTATAGTAAGTAATTTCATTCATAAATAAGCATGTTACCATGGTAACTTGACAGGTGGTAGCCACTTCCCAGAAATGATTTGGCAATGCACCGCAATATGTTTGATTGGTAGGGCCGTCTTGCGTGTGATGCTCTATTAATGATGTCCGCGTTGTCACGGCGATGACAGCAGACGTAAGAAGACAATACTGTCATTCACGTGACGAATTTGTCTCCATTTAGCAGACTAAGGACTTCCCCCTAAACCTCGCTCTGTATAAAAACATCACGTATCTATATCAATAAATATCATTTGAACTAAACATAAAAGTCGAAACACACATAAAAACTGAGGACAGAAATGTTTTAAATTTTGTTTTGGATTACACACTATTTAATTAAAAGTAAGTATTTTAATGTATTATTTTTGTGCGGTTTGTGCCTAATTCAGCTTGAAATAGATCGTGTTATATGATTCTTCTGAAATTTTTATTTTTTGTTTATTTTACTTGCAGAAACAGGATGGCAGTTCCAAAGTGTTTTATAAGTGTTTTGTTCCTCGGACTTTTACCTGTCACATTAGCTATGTTAGAACAATTGGACTACCCACTTCCTTATGCTCAGTGTTTATATAAAATGTGGAAAAAGTCCCATGGAATTCACCGGGAAGTGGCTCTAAGTATTTATCACCAGTGTTACTCTAACTACAGATGGAAAACGTCACAATTAAGAAACTTTGCCGCCAAGAACGTGACGTCTGGAACCATTAGGTATACGGGTAATCTAATCACTAGTGCTTTAGATAGAGTCGAACATAGCCGGAGAATGAGAAGACAAGGCCAAGACACACGAAGAGTCCGCAAAGAGTACCGAGTAATGACAGATGACGAACGAACCAGGTACCATGACGTCATCAACAGACTCAAGTTCGAGGAAAAGGTTAGTTTGAAGAAAATTTGCATTAGGGAAATAGTAAATCACAACTCGTAATGAAAAATTCTGATATATTAAGCATCTGAGGTTGAAAACATCTCATCTGCTGAACAATTCGCTTCACTTAGATGACATTCTGAGGTTCTGTTGTTGTTTTTTCTCATTTTTTTTAATTCAAGATTTTCAATGACCCTCATATATTTAAAGGGATTTTTTTCCAAAACTATTTACAATAATTATAAGTACGTTTGACTGAATTTTGTTTGTGGAAATCAATTTTAGATCGAAGGAGAGTCCAAATTCGATGTGCTCGCTTCATTCCACTCTGGTGCCACCCAATACACAGCTCATGGCGGATGTAATTTCTTGGGATTTCACCGTTTATACATTCTTATGTAAGTCTGACAACCTATCAGCAAGAATAGACACAAGGTTAATCAAGCTTGTAGCAATCACAATGCAAAGTGCGTCATGGTTTACGCAAGCAAAGAAAACCACAGCCTTCAATACACCATCAATCTAAATTAAGGGACTATTTATACAAGGAAAAAAACTTAATTTCGTGTACCATTCATTCTTAATTGACTTTTATTTATAAATACATATTCTAAGACAATGACTTTATAGCAATTATTTCATAAATATTTTTATGGAATTCTCAACTTTTCTAAAGCTTGAAAAATTGAAATGAAGATAAATTTGAATAAATCTATAGATTTATCACAATTTATGTTGAATAGGTACGAAGAAGCCCTTATCCAAGTAGACCCAGAAATAACCCTGCCCTACCTCGATTCCACCCTGGATTATAACATGGGACTGGAAAACAGTGCTAATTCCATGATCTGGCATGACGACTTTTTAGGTACAAAAGAGGGATTCGTCACTTCCGGGCCGTTTGCTAACTGGAATACAACGATCGGACAGCTCTTTAGAAATGTTGGAATTTCTGGTAGACCCATGAATGATGACGAGATAAAAAATATTACATCACGTACAAGAATGCATGAAGTATGCGGGGATGACGCTACGACTTTTCACGACATAGAATTCATACACGGTCCCTTTCATTTGTTCGTTGATGGAAATATGGGTATCATAGAAGTTGCCTCCGAGGAACCTGTGTTCTGGATGCACCACGCCTTCGTGGACTATGTGTGGGAATTACAAAGAGAGAATGCCAAGACCAATGGAGTGGACATTGAGACTGATTATCCCGAGTTATTTGGCGACGTCTATCATGGTCCTGACGAGCCTATGGGCGACATGATGGAGGGACTCAGCGTACGTGATGGATTGAGTGAGGTTTACACAAAAGACATCTACAAATACGCCCCAAGACCAACCTGCTCAGCTGAAAAGCCCGACTGCGGGTCACCCTATCTTTTATGTGTTCAGAATGATAAAGCAGAGTATAAATGCCGTTCAATGAGTATAGAAGAATATGATGAATTTAAATCAAATGGTGGCGGGCACACAGGTATCACCACAACGACTACCACGACAACGACAACTACGACAAGTACGACACCACAACCGACCACCACAGCCTGCCCCACCCTGGCCCCACCCTACCCCCCTCAACCAAAGAACAAAAAAGGAGACCTTCACAAACCCATCCAGAACTCCTTCTGTGTCAACGGTAAAAAGAATATTAATGAATGGATATACATTCCAGTCAGGGTTACAATTCGCCGACCCACAGATTTTGGAAACTATGGATCGTTTCCTGTTGTTAACGGAAAAGTTAATACAAACACAGACATTTACTCTTCAAAAGGATACACCAAATTGGATCGATACATGCGCAATGGAAGAAAACCTGCCGATTATGGAAGCTGTAAAAGTACATATAGTGGAGCCGGAGAAATCTATATTCAAACAGATGGTCTTAACTACGACGGGACCTACAAGGAGTTCGCCATTGTAGATCATAGATTGGCAGTATCCGTGTCTATTGCCTATGTTGCTATTAAGAACCCCGGGTCAGGACAGTCAGATGTTCTGATATCGGCTTATGATTCCTGTGGACGAGTCTGTCGTCCATCGTGTCTTGTTCCTGGTACTACCAATCTTTATCGACCATGTGCAGGTGCTCTTCGTGTAAACACAAAACAGCCTCTGATGTTTGGAGGGAGCTTTGGTGATTCAGTTCTTGGAGTCTGGGACTTTAACACAGAGAGATCTTGTCCCCAGTTTAACATCAATCAGATTTATGTATCCTTTTACTGTGACTATAGCGACCGATGGCCCTGGCAATCAGCTCTCACTCAACCAGGGGTTAAAGAACCAGAAAGGCCTCCAGCTGGAGTGAAGGTCAACCGGAAGTCAATGAAACCCAGTCCTCTACAAAGTATCAATGCTCCTCAGATGAGCCTGAATGCTCCAGCTAATGCCCCATTGATCATGACCACCACAGCAGCTGCCAACACAAAACCTATCCCAGCAAGTCCACTGAAAAGTAAGTCATCTTTATAATTTCGTACAAATCAGGAAATCCCCTATAGCCTTCTCGTTAAATATTTTGAAACTTTGCAATATTAATGTCTGCTGTGCACCTTCTTTCATCTTTAACATTTTATTTTTTAGAATGTCCATTGCCGAATAAAGGCTGTACGATAGAGAAGGCGGACTGTGATACGCCGTGCGAGGCCGGGAAGTATTACCAGTGTGTCAATTCCTGCGATCGCTTTGCCAGATGCTGGGCAGGGTTTTATTTTGTCCAGCAGTGCTACAAAGCTCATTTTGATCCACAAACAGGCAAATGTAAACTGGGCAAAGGCCACTGTACTGATCAAGAATGGAATCCCGGAACAAGACAGAGGGGTAGAAGGAAATTCGGCGGTGTCCGTGGATTTGGGATTGGTAAATAAATCCTTGTGCATGGGTTATACCAAAAAACTAGTAAAGAATTATAGAAAGAATCTCGGGGTCTGCAAAAGAAAATTTCTTTTTTAGGAATTTTTTTTTATTTTTTTGGCGTAAAGTAGAACATTTTCTTTTGCAAATTACAAATTCAGAAAATCCGATAGATTTATTATAAAAGCTCGAGAGATCTCTGATTGTAACGGAAAGTGCAATGATGTTTGTGAGGAAAAATCATTTACAAAGTGCAATATTTTGTTTTTCTTATGTGCCATATTTGTTTTTGCATTGATGTCTCTATGAAAGAAACCACGACAAGTCCCAAACAATAATGACAATATCAATGTTTATGTAGATTCTACAAATCGTCCTGATCACTGTTGTTTATATTTAAGTGTTCCTGGGATCATGATTAGATTTGTAGAGCAAAGCATCAATCAAATCCCTCCGCGAGCATGTGCCAAATTTGTCTTTTTTGTCGTAATTATATGCAGTTTAGTTTGGGTCTGGTTTCAATTTGTCTTCCTATACTTTCCTCGGTTCTAAATGGAGTGATCCGTGGAAAAATCTGTGATTGATTGGACAGCATAGTGCTAGTCATCCATTTTGTAATTTATTTTATTTTCATTCATGTAATATATCACATTTTGACTTGTTTTATACATATTTTAAATGTATATTTTGAAAATAAAAAGATATTTATTATTTTTTCTTGTCTGTTAATTATCTTACATTACAATTTTTCCGTGGATTTTCTCTATTTTATTTGGTTCTGCGCATGAAGTTCGTAATCTCCTAATACGTTTTAAAAGAACTCTACCTTATTTACTAACTTAGAATGATTGATCATTACTTAGTGTAAAATTCATTGAATCTACATAAAGAAAAAACTTTTCTACTTTTCATTTTGTAAGACATTGTGTCTTGCTTACAACCTTCAAGAAACAGAACTTCATAATATAAAAAAAAATGAATATTTTGATTGGTTCGTGTTGAATAAGATCTCTTTAATTCTATATTCTTATCCGAAAAGGGTGTCACTAGTATTATAACCATAACCGTACATGATCAATTCTGCTTTTGCCAAAAAACAGCGGTAAATTTTGCTATTCACTTTGTTACAAAATTCGTTAACGGTAAATAGCAATGGACAACACTATAATTTGTATCAATTTATTGCGTTTCTATGACCTTAATTTTCCATGTTGGAAGTCTGGTCATCATGATTTTTGTTGAAACTTAAGAATTTTAAAAAACAAATTTTTCAAAAGTAAGAAACATTTGTTCAAAAATACTTACATAGTATGATAAGTGTAAATCTTATAAGATTGTAATGAAATTAAGAATTGATACAAAAAATATAGGTGTGAAATAGATAGGTTTTGCTTGACCAAGAAAGAAAGTCCATATAAATAAGCCTGAACTTGGAGAATATATTCTGAGGAATCGGAAAGGAATGCTGGGTTTGAGGGAACAGTTAGCAATAGCGCCCTGTTATCTGCAGACCTATTTTTGTATTTATGTGAAGCAGAGTTTATTGAAACTCTTAAACATGACAAGAAAAAAATGCTTGCTGTAGTCTTCAACTGAACATTTAGATACTAGTATATCAACATTCTTTTTTGGAAAACGGGATGATTTTAACTTTTCACCAATTAGGGAATACCCGTAATTTATATCACAATTGATTCGATATGCAATTGCAAGAGCATGATATATCCCGAGGTAAATTATTGAAATTAAAGGCACCGAAAAGTCTGACACCTGTGTTTCATGTTTGGATATTTCATTAGAAAAATGCGTAAATGGTCATCTATCAACAACTTTTTATGAAAAACGTGATGATTTTAACTTTTCAATCGTCAGCTCCGCTTACTTATGTTACAACATACCCTGATCCCACCTCTGATGTTTAAGAGGTCTGTATATGCTCTGCTCCTGATTTGTATTGTTTTAATGGACTTTTGAACTTGAATATTGTTCGTTATTTCCATACATTTCAGCAATAATAATAATTTTTTAAAAAGTAATTCTAAAGTCATTTTCAATAATTCAGACTCCCTCACATTCAAGAGACATTAATTATGGAGTGTGTCATATTTAAATAATTTAGGATCATTTTATCAATTTGGAATGTATAACAAATTATGCATCATTTTAAATGTCTTGCTATTTTTTCTGATGAATTAATTAACATTTTAAGTAACGATCTGCGTGTTAAAATGCACAATAGTTTATAATTATTTTGTAAGATTTATTAAGAGAGATTGGGCATTGCACAATTGGTGCTTCATGTGAAAGAAAAGTAATTGGCTGTAAAGTGAATAATGCATCTTAATACATCATAAGTACAATTTAATAGTCTTAAAATTAAATGTAGATTGGATACAAATTTGCTGATTTTTTTCTCTAAGGCACAATTATTATTCATGATTCTTCATGGCAAAGCATTAAAGAGGGAAATAAATAATTCCAGAATGATGTAGCGGTTTGTATTTTAAGTATCACCTCATAATACTACCACTCTAAACAAAATGCAAGTACAAAACGTAAATGGTTTTATTGTGCAGTGCAATTCAAATATTTTTCATTACAAAACTCTTTAATGCAATTCTATCATTCTAATAGTAATGTCTTTTTTTGGTTGCATATTTATTTTCATTCATGATTTAACATTATATAGTATGACAAATTACAATTTGTAGATAAAAATTGCCAGTCTTATTTGTAAAGATATAAAAACAAAAACAAAGAACTAATTCACGTCACGACTGGTTTTATAATATCGTATTTACGTGTAAAATTTTCATTACTCCTAAACCTACATTTATATTTTTCATGACATAGTTCAAGTTGTCAGACCAATCAACTTCAAAATCGAGCCTGCTCGTAAACTATGAATACGCTGACACTTTTATATGTATATGTTAATTATAAACGTATATTATTCTTTGAAGCATTCTTTAATCAGAAGTTATTTTAGGGGAGGGGGTTGAGGGGTGGAATTACATCTTGAGGCCACTGTCAAAGATTTTGATGAAACACGTTTATCAACAATCTCATTATAAGTTAATATTTCGCAAATTCTATGATCAATAAAATGATTTTGTTAGCGAATACAATATATCAATATTGACTTTCTTATTTGGAATGTTGACTGATGTATTTTCGTACAAATTGATAGCTTAACTGTTGATTGATTGTATATTGTTTAATATCCCTCTCGTAAATTTTTCACTCATATGAGAACGCCCTTAGTTTAACTGAATTATCTAGTATGAATTTTCCCTTTACATCGTCATAATAAAGAGCACCTGTACGTGACTGGACATGACCGGCATGTTCAATCCTCAATGGCACCTGATCCTTCCCCTGTGTTCAGACGTCCTTCTTTGCTCGGCTCACAATTTGCATGATTGGACTCAAACACGCTTGCTGTTCGTTTTCTTCACATTGATTTATGTATAATTTAAAATCAGGAAAAATTAAATCCCTTTAAATCCTCGTTGTTTTCATAAATAGTTGAAAATCCACATCTGAAGCCTCAGATATATATTTTTATCTACGTATATTTTTTATTATATGTATTATTTATATACATGTACTTGTAAATGGTTTGAATTTTGAAAGTGGGGGGAGGAAATCTTACCTGAAAAAGTTGACAAGCAAAAAAAAAAGGGGGAGAAACTAATATGTTTTTCCTTTCGATATCCATTTTTTTTAAGCAAGTACTATATTTCCTTCATATTACTTTACTTTAGCCTTTCAGTGAACATTTTCAATAGTAAAAGTATTGTTGGTTGCTACTTTTAAACTTCTGCATTTACAAATTTTTTTACAATTTTTTTTTTGTATTCTGCAAAATAAAAAGAATAAAAGTTTTTTTTCTTGCATAAAAATACATCAATTATAGGAAAAAATTAAAATATATTGATAGGATATATTACAAATGGTCGACTCTAGACCTAAATCGGTCTATGTTACAACCTATGTATTCATGCAGATTTAATGCAACCTATATCATTCACCGCTCTCCGTACATGTAGCAGAGTAATATGAGCTGTCTAACTTATGTTGTTGTGTGAGACTAGTTTTATGAAAATTTTAACCATAGGTTTTCATTAATATTTTTAGCAAAAGATTTTAAATGTCTATATACCTTTTCTTTACTTATTTAATTAGATATTCATATGATGCATTCATTAACAACATTTAAAAAAAAAAAAAATTAAATCATTTTGTTGCTAATATCGGCCTTTCGATGTTGTAACCATACATGTAGTTTAAAAGCACAGGCACCTGACGTTACTTATTTTTCTTAATTAAAAAAAATATATGCCCATACCTAATAATAAAGGTACGGGTATATTTTTTTTATTTAAAGAAAAATAAGTAACGTCAGGTGCCTGTGTTTAAAAGGGATGTCTTAAAGACCTATTAAATATAATTCTGGTATGGCATTCCTCCTTAAATTAATAATGCTGATCCTAGTTCAGAGCTTCGTTTGCTGCTATAACAAGTGGTCGTAAAGAATGTAAAAGATCTCTGAAAGTTAATACAATATAAGTATATACATACTAATGAGAAAAAAATATTTTTGTTTGGTTGACATTGTATTCGTCAGCAGTAGTTTCCACACTATGACGCTGTACAGTACTATAAATAGGGACGGTAAACGACAAAATATTTATAGTTTTTGTTCATTGTTAGGTGTCTGGTACTATGACGTCAACAACTAGATTGACCTATTTATAATTAACTTCGGGTTCAAAGAAAAAGTCGTTACCTGGACAGTCAAACAGGATGCAAAGTGCATCTCCATAACTGTAGCAAGACAATTAATCAAACTGGGGTTTTTCTCTTTATACAAATTATGTTTTGTTAATAAATTTGCAACTGTGAAGAAAAGTTTTGCTTGGTGATTCCCCTCTCTTGTACACGCTATTTAAAGCTTTTAATTAATAAATATTAATATACTTATCTAATTTAATTTGATTTTTGATACATATATATATAGTATGTAATTGGTGGTATTTTAAATGAACAGTATATCATCTTTTAGAAATATGCATATAAGCTTAGTGATAAGGTCGATTTCCAAACGAAAAAAACATGAATCATTTTTTGAACTGTATTGCACACAGATGTTTTAAAAGAATTAAATTTTTTTTTTCAAAGTTGATTACCGTGTAAATATACAAATTTGTAACATCATGAAGAAAAATAAAATAATTTCCGGATCTCTTAGAAAATCATTTCTAAATTTAAACCTGAAAAAAGGAAAACAAAATAACGATGCAATTTTTCAAAAAAGAAATATAAAATGTTGGAAAAATGCAAAACAAAGGAAAAAACAATTCATAACTTCTTGATAATCTATTTTTACGGCATTTGCGTAGTTCAAAGGTAACATTAATGAAACAGGTGAGAAAATCAATCACTGACAAAATGATCTGCTCATCGAACAAGTGTCATCGATGTCGCACA
This sequence comes from Saccostrea cuccullata, assembly GCF_032062105.1. Classification (NCBI taxonomy): domain Eukaryota; kingdom Metazoa; phylum Mollusca; class Bivalvia; order Ostreida; family Ostreidae; genus Saccostrea; species Saccostrea cuccullata. The sequence goes on along the minus strand of NW_026926997.1, from coordinate 42,845 downwards.
CTCTGATACGAGCATTCCAAATCTTCAAATAAAAACCCAAGGATGTCAGTGGACGACATGTTGTGACGTCACAGAAAATCGTGGTTATTTCCTCGTAAAATCGAGAGTATAAGAATAGACGGCAGAAAAAAGACACCATCAAAGACGTGAGACCTAGCAACCTCTAACAACTAGAACACCATTGTCAAAACTGCAATTAAAAGGTACAACTTACAAATTTTCAATTACGTTCTTTTTTATTGTTTGCAAAAAAATAAATCTTTAATTAATTATTAAATTAACGTAAGTGTTTGAAAAGCAATTTATCCTTTATGTATTTTTTTCAGATGGGCAGCATCACATTATGCCTGCTGGCATTATGCATCCTGTTTATACAGACGAATGGTCTCCTACGATCTAGAGATCTTCCAAATGAGATGGCAAAATGCTTAAACAAGTTTTACAAATCGTGTACTATCGAAGATGAGGTGGGACTTTCTATTCTGCATAACTGCATTCAGGAATATAAGTGGAAGCCTAATCCAGAGCGACAATATCCGGTGAAGCGACTCAGTCCAGGCGCTATAGCCTACGGCGAGAGGCTGGCCAGAAGGGTACAGAGTCTGGGCTCTCGCCGGGGTAAAAGACAGGCGGTGCGCAGGAGAAAGGAATACCGGATGTTGACTGATGATGAGAGAAACAGGTACCACAACGCTGTCAGGAGACTCAAAGAAAGTCGGGTAAGCATACTTAGTAGAATTCATTGCTCTCAATATATGTGATAATGAAAGAAGAAAAAGGGAGGAGCTAGCATAATTAACAATGACTAATGCCCTATGTTTATCTTTAGAATGGAGAATCTCAGTACGACATGATTGCATCTATACACACAGGCGATATAGAACAGACGGCTCATTTTGGGTGTCATTTTGCAGGGTTTCACAGGGAATATCTGAAAATGTAAGTCATCAGTGCAAATACAACTCTAAGTTCAAACACATGTAATCAACATTTTTAAAAATATTTAGTAAAAACTGTATTTTTTCAACTCATTTTGGCTTGATTTTAGATATGAAACACTGTATTTTAGTTCTTTTTCCATTGAATTATTGTCAACCTTGCAGTAATTTGTTGGATTTTCTCCAGGTACGAGGAGGCCCTTCGAGAGATTGACCCCAGCGTGACCCTCCCTTACTGGGACTCCACAATAGAACAGTACATGGATAGCAGTGCGGAGTCGCTTCTATTCACAGCAGAATTCATGGGTAATGGCAATGGAGAGGTAACGTCTGGACCTGCTGCTAATTGGCAAACAGAAACTGGTCCTTTAAGAAGAAACATTGGTGTTGAGGGGGAACTTTACCTATTCGAAGAAATTCAGAATATTACTAACCAAACACGGTTTACAGATATATGCGGGTTAACAAGAGATGTAGAGAGCAATGGTTTGGAATTCCATCACGGTGACATTCATCTGTGGGTTGGTGGCAACATGGCGGAACTAAACACTGCAGCAGACGATCCTCTTTTTTGGATGCATCACGCCAATGTGGACAGAATTTGGGAACTTCAGCGGAGTTTTGCTCGCCGAGCTGGTGTTGATGTTGATAACGACTACCCTACAGATCCAAACGACTTCGGAAACGAGTTCCATGCACCAGATGCAGAGTTCGGCTTATTTAGAACAGACCTGCGTGTTAGAGACGGTGTAAGTGGTCAACTTATAAATGGAATTTATCAATACGAGCAACCTCCAACCTGCAGTGCCAACAGAATGGACTGTGGCTCTAATCAATTACGTTGTGCTCAGCTAAATGGGCGATATCTCTGCATTTCTAAAACTCTTGAAGAATATCGAAGAGATTTGGAAGAAGAGAGAACCAGACCAGGTGGTAATAATAGAGGATTTCCTAGACAACCCACAAATCCATGGTTCAATAGACGGTGGTTTGGTGGAAATACCAGAAACCCCTCACGCCCAATGCCACGCGTTAACCCCGGTGAACCAGAGGCCATCACCTACCCACTGATTGACCAGTGCTCAGCATTTGAATACAAACCTATCCAAAACAGTTTTTGTGCTAACGGTCGTAAGGACGTTAAGGAATGGGTTTATCTCCCAGTCAGAGTTATTTCTCAGAGGGATCCATCATTCACCAAATATGATTCTTATCCCGTAAGAAGCGGTAATATCCGATCAGGAAGTGATATTTACTCTTTGAATTCTTACACCAAACTGAAGTCCGCTTTGAACCCAGGCAGTCCACAGTGCTATCAGAAATGTCGATCCTCGCAAACTGGAGCAGGAGAAGTATTTGTCAGAACCGACGGAATTTCTTATACCGGAACATACCAAGAATACGCCATTGTAGATCAGAGACTTCCGGTCTCTGTTTCAGTTGCTTACGTCGCCGTGAAGAGCCCAGTCCGAGGGAAGACCAGTGCTGTTATTTCAGCGTATGATTCCTGTGGAAGGGTTTGTCGTCCATCTTGTTTAAATCTTAGAAGCAAGAAATATGAACCATGTTCCGGTGCGATAGACGTTACCACGAAAGCGCCACATTTGTATGCTTATTCACTGGGAGATTCCATAATGAAGCTGTACGGCCTTAACGGTGCCCCTCAGTTCAACGACAACGAAATTTTCCTGTCATTCTTCTGTGACTACAGCAATAAGTGGTAGACGGTCATCGGGCAAGCCAAAATTCAGCCGTCTCCCCGCTGGACCCGACCCACGTATCCTGGAATTCAGGGACCATCACCCAAAATCAGTAATCAAGTAGCTCCTCAGAAAAAGTTCAACGGAAACAAACCACTTTCTGGCGTCATAAATCGTAAGTTGAAATTTTTCTTGAATTGCTTGAGCTGCTTTAATGTTGCTACCTTTTTAAAATATAAAATATTGCTTTGTTCTTTTAGAAAATTCATGCAGATGTAATTATCTTTGAAAGAAAATCTTAAGACTTAAGATGTTTCATTTTATCACCAAGTTTTTAAACTTGACAGGTTCTCCTACATTAAACCTTGAACCTATTCATTCATTTTTAAACAAATCTATTTGTTTCATTTCAGACTGTGATCTTGGTAACGGATGCATCATTCAAAGACCCGGCTCTTGTAATAGCCCATGCGCTGAAAACCAGATCTACGAATGCACCAACGCCTGTAACAGATTTGCGAGATGCTCTATGGGAAAATATTTCGTCAACCGATGTTACGGCGGCCATTTTGATTCTGCAAGCAAAAAGTGCAGACCAGGAATCGGAAGATGTTCCATGCACGAATATAGACTTTAAACTGTATTCCGTGGATAATAACTCTACATGTGCCAATTATAAACTGTCTGTGATAGTATGAAATGTAGATGAGTGAATGTTAGCAAGAGAGAGTGGGGACAGAGAAGGAAGGAGAATTTCATAGAATGTCAATCTGAGATGTGTAGAGATTCTCATACGATACACTGTGTGTACGAAAAAAGGGATGTTCGTATTTGATTTGAATTAAAGTCTCAATAAAGCTTCGAAAATAAGGGGAAATGCATGGGAAAATTAAATAAAACCAAAGAAGCAATCCTATCCATTACTAAAAACCCTCAGGATTTTAAAAAAAGTTTGTTATAAATGGTTTACTTTTTTATCGCGTGTATGTGTGGAAAAATGAAAAGGGGCATGCGATAACTTGTGTTATCGTACATCTGCCGTTTTCGTTCAATTTGTTTACAACATAGAAATCCATTAAAAACCTAAACAATTGACACCTTTGTTTTCTTTTTTCCTTATTAATGACAGATGAAAGGGATGTATATTGAACGTAAGGGATTAACAACCTTTAAGGAAACAAAAAAAAATAACAGAAATTATAGAATGGAACATTACGTCAATGGGTTTCCACATTTATCCCGAGAGAAACCGCGCGCCCGTTCCCCTCGGGCATTGTTACCTGATAGACAACAGGTAAACTGTTTTTTAACCACAGAGTGAGGATTTGTATGTTTGACAACTTCTGTATAACATGTTCTGATGTTCATTGTGTCATTATATGAGATCATCTAAACCACTTGGTACAGGAATAATTCTTTTCCTTCAAATGAAAAAGCATTTTCTCATATTTCCTTAATTTAACACAACCAAATTTTATTTTATTTTCAAAAAAGAAAACCCCATCATCAATTTCTTTGTTATTTCAACCATTTTAATCACTTATATATTTACTGCAAAAAGCAGCTTTTCGTGTTCCATAACTGTCCTTGAAACATTTGATTGAACATCTTATTCAAATTCATAAGTTCTTTCAATCAAAATGGGTGTTTCGTCTTTTTTTTCAGGTCATTGAAATTACATGTATTATATAAATCGTACATTGTGCATTGTCATGCCAGCTTTCCGATTATACAATGAACATACGTATGTTTTTTTGACATGATTATAATGATTAATCGATTGTCAGTCTTAAAAACGTTTTCCTGGAACATCAATTTCCCTTAAACTTTTAGGGAAGCTTTGTTTTTATAATACCTTACACTAATTAAAAAAATACAAGAGGCCCACATCGCTCACCTGATCAAATCGGCTTGGAAAAAGCACAAACCGGATCAAAACTGAAAAGTAACTGAAGGGGGGGGGGGCTTTAATTTTAATACTACTTGAGAATGCCTTCATATTTATACAGCATATGACTTTACTGTTCTTGATAAAAAGATTTTTTAAAAACATTTTCTTCCTATATATTACTTCGTAATAATTTGAATTTGATTCCCCATTGTTTCCCTTCTTGCCCCAATGGGCCATGATTTGAACAAATTCAAATCTTCCATACATGAGGATGCTTACATGTCAGTATGACTAAACAAAGCTTTTCTGTTTTTGGGATTTTCCCCTATATTTTCTATGTAAAACTTTGATCCAGCATTGTGGCCCCATCCTACCATTGGGGGTTATGATTTGAACAAATTTAATTCTACACTACCTGAGGATGCTTACATATAAATATCACTAATCATGGCTTTGCAATTCTTTAGAATAAGATTTTTAAAATATACTTTAATGTAAAACTTGAAACCCCCATTGCGGCCCCACCCTATCCCTGGGGGTTATGATTTGAACAAACTAGAAACTACACTACCCGTGGATGATTCCATATAAATATCACTAATCATGGCTTTGAAGTACTTGAGAAGAAGATTTTAAAATTTCCATATCTAGTTTTATGTAAAACTTTGATCAGCCATTTTGGCCCCACCCTACTATCGGGGGTCATGATTTGAACAAACTTGAATCTACACCACCTGAGGATGATTTCATATGAGTTTTATCTTTCATGTCTCAATGGTTCTTGAGAAAAAGATTTTTAAAGAAATTTCCTACATA
>NW_026926997.1:27500-35000 GCF_032062105.1 Saccostrea cuccullata | reverse complement strand
AACTCGTTATAACGAGATCTTTTATTGTAATAACGAGACAATTAACTCGTAATAACGAGATCTTTTCTCGTTATTACGAGATCTTTTCTCGTAATAACGAGATAATTAACTCGTAATAACGAGATCTTTTCTCGTAATTACGAGATATTTTCTCGTAATAACGAGATAATTATCTCGTAATTACGAGAAAATATCTCGTAATTACGAGATAAAAATATTTTTTTATGTGGCCCTATTCGTCTTTCGTAAAGAACTGAATTGCCTTCCCGAATAAGAATTTGAACAACGAGACCACTAATATTTAAGAAAATGGCATATAAAACTGTCTTTCTCTTCTGGTAATTTTTTGCTCTTTGCAGACCTTTGCTGTTTTTGTCAAGTGTATCTTGTTGTAAAAATGTTTTGAGGGTAACAAAGCATGGATTCAAGTTTCATTACCTGTTTGAATTTTGGACAAACGTGGATAAGTGCAATTCTTGATGTTTTAAAATAATTAATTAGATATTCATACATATGTCGTTTTCACACATTTTTCAAAACATAGGGTGACCATTGAGTACTTAGCTTTTTTACTTGTCAAATGTTTCTTTAAAATAGTGTGAACTACCCCCGAATTGATGTCTATTAAATTGGCTATGTGTTTTAAAGTCAATCAAACATCATAAAAGACAATTTCTTGAATTTTGGCAAACAGCACATTGGTTGCTTTAAGTCTCTGTCGCCAGGGACGGTACCCATATTTGACGCCCATTATATCATTATTGTTCATTGAAATCCACCTCCTCATGTGTCTATAAAACAGACATTGGCTAAGAGATTTAAAAGACCATATTTTTCTTTCCTCGTCACAATTGTACAACTTTAAATAGAATTGTAAATTATGTTCGGAAACTAACAAGGACTGTATTTTTGGCGGAATATTGGCGTATGAAAATATCTTCTTTTCTGCTTTTCAAAATTATGATAGAACTGCGAATTAGTTATAATTTTTACACAATCAAAGACTAGAAGAATTTTTCAAATGTTAGCTAAATTAATATTAAGGAACTAAAATTTTAAAATATATCAATCAAATATGAATTTCCAAATAATATACAATTATGTTAGTTTTAAAAGCTTCAAGTCTAAGTACAGATATGAGCCCAAAATCCATAGAAAGTGTTTTTACTCCCTTACTAAACGGTCAGAACATTTTGTTTTTGTATCATTTTGTATCTCTATATGACTGCTTTACTATATGTGAAAACAAGAAAAATTTAAATATAGGGCGCATATAAAAATAACTTAAATATCCTAAAAATTAAGAAAAACAGAGAAAATTCGGATTAGCCAAAATCCATTTTTGTTAAACTATTCGAGTCAATTTGGTAATATCACCTTTTAGATCATACATGGTAATATCTTTTTATGCAAAAAGAAAAACATTTAGAAGACTCTACCTCATGCATGATTGGATGTAGTTATTTTTATTCTTAATGAGCAGGGAAAAGGTACTGACCTTGACCTGACCTTCACTCTTATATAAAACGGTCAAAATTAATCTAATTAATACCATCACTTTATTCACTGAGTAATGTTGTCTTCTTGATTCTGTAAAAATTTCATTAATTTTTAAATGCAAGAAATACAGTTTTGTGTGAGAAGAATTCTACCTTAAATGAAGCTTTTAATTTCACTTTAGTTTATTGATTCTTTATATTTCATTTTTAATGCAGTGCCTCGAATAGCCTTTGTTTTCCAGCTTCTCACAATGAAAACATGAGATGAAAAGTGGTCACATAAACTGATTTCAATTTATTAAAGATTCAATCATGAGAGAAAGTCAAGCTTAATGTCATATGATATCTGTGTTGTATGTCACAGAGTTCATGATTATTTACTGAACAACCCTCTTATGCTATTTATGGATTACAATCTTCATTTCTAATTTTTTTCTAAATAATTTATATTTTTAGTTATCGTGTGTAATATTATAACGCATACCGCAGTATGTTAATGCATGTTAATTGTTCAATATTCGGACCTGGTCATATATATTATAGTGTCCGGTGTTGTTAATTGTAAGATTTCATCTTTAATTTAACTACCCGGTATAGCCTAATACACAACAGAAGAAATTCAGCTGTAACACTTCTTATATTAAAAGCCTTACCTTCGTTCTCAGGTAGAAGGGGATGGCGGCAATGGATGGGCAGGAATCCAAACCGAGGCGGGGGGCAATGGATGGACAGAAATCCACAACGAGGCGGGGGGCAATGGATGGGCAGAAATCCACACCTAGGCGGGGGGCACCAGACGTGGGGAGGACCTTTCCAGGGATAAGAAACAAGACACAACATGTACTGGGTGTCACCCTGGTGGTGGGATAGCGTTACTCCGTCCTCAGCAACACAATGTTTTAAAATATTATATCAATGTATCAATTATATTCTAGTTATATCGTTAGTTTGAAGTATTAACTTTCAAACCTGTACATATATAAAACTGCCAATGTTTATTTGTGTGTTGAATATCTCTAAATACAGTGTAGTGATTTTATTAAACATTAAAACCATAGCTTTTTTTTATATTGCTCATTGTTTTTCCTTGTAATATTTGTGTGTTCCCCTTCATTCAGGTCCAAACCCCTTTCCCCCTAATACTTCAAATATAAGTTCATAAATTGTAATGTGTGTTGTACAATAGAAATACAATACAATGCTTAATGTATTTTCGGTTGTGTCCTCAATTTTTTGTTCGTCAGTAAGTTCTGTTAAGCCCCGCCCCCCTTTTTTTTAGTTCTTTATGTAAATATTATTTTCACTGACGCACAATTCTTTATTGGCATTAAAACACATATTACACAGAAATGTGTTGTTAGCCATATATAACAAAATATTAAGCTGTAGCAAACTTGTTTCTAATATTAAACAGTCTGATATATAGACAGATTTGTTTTGTACATACAAAGTTATGTAGATTAAGCAAACAATATAAGGTATTACATCTAGTAACCTTGAATATTTTTCCTGACATCTTTATACATAGGACAATCAAGTAAAAAGAGTGTTTTCATCTTCAACAATAGTTTTACAATGGAAACAAAAACTTAAAGATCTGTTTGATCTTTTTTATGCCCCCCCCCCTCTACACCGCGCTCATGTCCGTCTCTAACATTGCATAATTGGGTGTTCGAAACTCATAACCTTAACGGTTATGGTTAATATACTGGCAAAATAAATGAAGAATCCAACTGAAAATTACCCCCATCCCCACTCCGCCCCCACTGGCCTAATGCCATTGTTTTAGGTACAAATCATCCACTTTTACATCAGTGCCTTAGAAAGTTTAGCTCCTCAAATATGTCGATGGAATATATAACATTGGAAATAATGCTTTTTATGGCTTTGGTTAATAAATAAAATGATAACTGATGACAGAACTACTTTAATTTGCAATGTACCTGTTTATCTGTGTGTCTTAACATCTTTTGAAACGCTGATTGATAAAAAAAAAAAAATGATCCTCGAACATATCATTATCGCGTTTTGGGGCTACTGAAATACTAGTATATAGCAGATCCTTGCCCGTGCAAATTATCATGCATATAACTAGAAAGAAACCAAAAGTGACCTTGGACAGCCCACTTCCCCGAAAAAGCCCCCCCCCCCTCGAAAACGATCTGTGTTAAGTTAGTATAACCATAGATATGAAGCATTAGAAGTCAATGACACCCCCACCCTTCGAAATAACTTTTAGGAGAGGTTAACGAATTTTTTCGTTGTTTTCTTGGGGTTTGGGGTTTTTTTTGTTTATTTGTTGGCTTTTTTTTTTGCTTGTCAAGAAAATTCTGGGCTTTACTTTTGACTTGGAAGGACCCCTCCCCCGGAAAAAAAATCTGGATCCGCGCCTGCATGACCTTAAGTTCCATGTCAACTCCCCACAGAGTAGTATATACAATGGATGTGACTCCTAGCTACAGTTACAACAGAGATGCTAAATGTAGTACTAATCTCTTTCTTATCACTGATCAAAGACAAATAAAGTTAAGGCTTAGGTGCTAAATAATATACTTACGTAATCCTAGTGGCTACTTCCCTTTATTCACAGTTCCTAAGGTTGTGCCTTCCGTAGACAACGCTGTTTATTAGGATTTTCAAGGCTCTTCAAAAATGTGCCTTTTTAAAATACTGTGAAATATGTGATAAGCAGCATTTTACGCCTGTCAAATCACCAAACATCGGGAAAAAAGTCTTCCGCATTGGGTGAATTTAGAGAGCATCGGAGCCTGCAAGTATAAAATATTACAATTCTTAATTAACATCAATTGCATGTACACTGTATTGTTTTTTAATAAACACGCGTAAGTTAAGGGTATAGATTCAGTTTCCATAGCTGGCCTGTGAAGGGTTGGGGACAAGTCTGCGGAAGAAAAAAAAATTAAAATCATTAATTATAATCCTTGTTTTTATTAAAGTATATTATGTAACATGTTAAATTTATGTACATATGGATATTTATAAATGTTTAAATTTGTAGATACTAATTAAAGTGGGTTTTTCTACAACCTAAGGATACCGGGTAATTAAGAAATAAAGTCCGCGTTTTCGTGAATGTTGCAGAACAACCTCCGACTCCGAGGTCGAGAAATGTTGTTAGCCGAGACTTTTATATTTCAAACAACATTTCTGGGTCTGGAAGGATGTTAAGAACTATTGTCGAATCCCTTTATAATTTTGAATTACAAAAAAATATGTTCAAATCAAATCAAGGGGGAGCAGTAGTAGTATTTATTTTGGGGCCTTCCTATTTTATCCATTTTTTAAAGTAATTTTTTTGGTATTAAATCATAGTAAAACTAGTGCTAATTGTAACGGGGACCGTTACAGACGTTCCCCAAACGCTCCCCAACTTCCTTTTGGTGCCACATTCCCTGTAAGCTTCATTAAATAAGACAAACTCTATGCATTTGAGGTTTTAACAACATTTACCCAGGAGAAAGTACCAAGTTCATTCATATTTTAGAATTCCACGCGTGCCATGTGAATGCATGTGCATAATGACCATATCATCTTGTCTATACAATCTATATATTTTAATATACTAAATATTAAAGTATTTAATCCAAAACTATTTAAAAAATACGCTCATTAAACTGTATTTTTGATTTTACTCATTTCACGTGGAAGCACGTGCATACATGAGCATGATGACCATACCTTCTTGTAGAAGTCCATTACATCTATCTATGTTCTAAATCCCACCCCGTTTGGTTGAAAACCAAGGGAGTTATAGCTGTTTAAAGTTTCAGCCAATCAGATTACAGTGCACGTACACGCACGTGTATGCATGTGCATGATGACAATACCATCTTGTAGAAGTCCATTATATCTATCTATGTTCCAAATCCCATCCTGTTTGGTTGAAAACCAAGGGAGTTATAGCTATTTAAAGCATAAGCCAATCAGATTGCAGTGCATGTGCATGCACGCGTTTTCATGATAATTGCTATATATCTTATTGTAGGATATCCTAATACATGCCTATGTTTAAAATTTCAAAGGATTTCGTCAAAAAACAAGAAAGATATTGAGACTTTAGTTTCAGCCAATCAGAGCAAAGCGCACGTGCATGCGCGTGAGATCTTGCTTTTTTGACCATGTCACCTTGTCTATGCTTCTAATATATACTTATAATGTGAGTTTCAAAGCATTTCATCAATAATTTGAATAGTTACGTCTGTATCAATTATGTTGGACATTTCTCTTGTTGCACGTGCGAGCTCTTGCAAGCACACGTGCATGCACATGATTTCATGATAATTCTTATATTACAGGCTGTAGATCTCCCTAATGTATGACTATGTTCAAAATTTCAAATGATTTTATCAAAAAACAAGAAAGATATAGAGACTTTAGTTTCAGCCAATCAGAGCAAAGTGCACGTGCATGCGCGTGAGATCTTGCTATTTTAACCATGTCATCTTGTGCATACTACTAATATATCATTACATTATGAGTTTCAAAACAATTTGTTAAAAAATAGAATAGTTACGGTTTTATCCATTATATATTGGTCATTTCAAGTTTTGCACGTGCGCGCTCTTGCAAGCACGTGCGCGCAAAATGACCTTGATTCCGCAAATCTACATAACATGTCTACTGACCCTAAAAACATTTCACCTAAATCGGATGTGTAGTTTACAAGATCATTCGCGGACAAAATTTTCCCGAGAAGAAAAATAATAATAACTAGAGCAAAGCTCGTTGCAAAGCAACGAGTAGGTCTTCCGTCCTGTTTGACCGGAAGTAGTTTTCATTTTTAACGAATATGAGAAATAACGCCCCAAAATTGGTTGAATCCTCAAAATCTATGTTAATTAATGCAAAAATAAGCCATTTTTTGCTACTTCCGGTTTGACCGGAAGTGATGACGACGGACGGAAAATTTATTTTTATGTTCCTAGTGACATAAGATACCCAAAAACTTGTCAAGAATGACCAAAATACGCGTTTTCCGACTACTTCCGGTTTGGCCGGAAGTGACGTCGTCGGACGTATTTTGACGACGCCCGTAGATTAAGCTTGAAATTTTGAACAACTTTGCTTCTTTGATGTATTACAAATTCTCAATACTTTTTGAGATATAAAGGAAAAACTTATGGCCCCTCCAGTCCCTTAATTTTAGGGGCCAGCCCTTTTTTGACATATCATTTGAAAGATCTTGGAATTCTACACTTCTTTTGTTCTATATGTTATAACAAAATATTTCAAAGTAAAAAGATATCATAGAAAAGGTTGTAAAAAATTTGAAATTCGCGATAGGACAATTTTCGGGCCATAGCGAGCGCCGACGCGCGGCACTTCCGATAAAATTGAAATTCATTTTGCACATCTATAGACTTCGGACTATCATACCTGAAATTTTCACGTTTCTATCTTAAGCCAGTTTTTAGAACGTTCGCGGACAACCTGACCCTTCAAAAATCATAAAATCGAAAATATTTCCGGACCGGAAGTGACGTCATCAAAACGGAAAAAAATGAATCAAGTTCAAGTAATGTTACATGAGTCCTGAAAGTTTCATGGAAATCCATCGAGCCGTTTTCGAGAAATCGCGTGCACAAAATCAGTAAGAAAAAAAAGAATAATAATAGGTAAGAAAAAAAGTGAAAAAGAAACCGAAGAATAACAAGAAGGTCTTCCGCTGAAGACGGAAGACCTTAACTAGAGCCGAGCTCGTTGCAAAGCAACGAGTAGGTCTTCCGTCCTGTTTGACCGGAAGTAGGTGTCATTTTTAACAAAAATGAGACATAACGCCCAAAAATGGTTCGAATCCTCTTAATCCATGGTAATGAATGCAAAAAAAGCAATTTTCTGTTACTTCCGGTTTGACCGGAAGTGACGAAGACGGACGGAAAATTAATTTTAATGCTCCCAGAGACATATGTTACCAAAAAACTTGTCAAGAACGGCAAAAATACGCGTTTTCCGACTACTTCCGGTTTGACCGGAAGTGACG
>NW_026926997.1:0-22500 GCF_032062105.1 Saccostrea cuccullata | reverse complement strand
ACTATACGAAAATTATCAAATCTGTGAAAAATTTCAAAATGACAAACCTATTCTTTTTAAAAGTTATCTATCGTTCTTATAATTAGGCTCATCAGTTTGTCAGATGCAAGATAAGCTATGAAGAAACAAAAGTAAATGTCCTATATTTTCACTCAAAATGACCAGCATTTCTATCATTCGGGTGCTTTGAAGATGTCATATACATTTTCATATGGAAGGAAAATCCTATAACTTCCTGCTAGAAATGAATTGCTGTAAATCTAAAGCACACTCTTGTGGTCTTGTCAAACTTTAAAATTCATCTCTTTGATTAAGCACTACTTTGAAATGTTTGAAAATATTTCATCATGGAACGAACTTTCTCAACACCCCTTAGTATGTAGTACTAGTATTCTATTTATCATATATTCAAAATACTTAATATGCAAGATCACATATGGTCATTGAAGAATGTTTCGTGTTTGTTATGACCTTTTTCTTTAGAATCTAATAGAGCCAATTTTATGTAACTGAAAAAAAAATTAAGACAAAAAATTTCAATTAATAAAGAACTAGAAAACTGACCAGTCAGCAAGGGCCTGCTGAGGGGTAGAACAATAAGAGTGCAGCTTACGGAATGAGAATTTTACTTGATTTGATACTAAAAAAAAGTAAATTTAAAAAAAAAATATGAATAATATAAGCAACAACTGTATTTCTAAAATTTCAAGATAATTCCTGAATGTCCAAATATTTGCAAATAGTAACCTTGTATTTACATAAAACAGGGAAAACCTCATGTCTTATAATAACTCAATAAAATGTGTATTTAACAAAGATTTACACAGGTGCATGTTTTATAAAATGCTAGCCTTCAGTGAATGCCAATATCACCCAGCTTCAACTTCAAAACAAACATCAATTGCAGACAAAGGTGTTCATTAATTTTTCTGAGACAGATAAAGGTAAGCCTCTAAATTTTCTACAGCAAGCAAGATAATTTATCCCAGGGGATTAATTGTACTGCTCTCTCATCCTTTTCTTCTATATTTACAATAAGAACTTTTTTTTCGCTCTGACAGAATGGGATTATTATCTGATTACCTGTTATAATTAACAGCATTCAGGCAGCAAAATAAATAAATAATTAATTAAATTTTAAATAATAATTAAAGGATATCTTTATATGTATCTTTTTTTTAGAATTCAATAAAATCATAACTCATTGTGTACAGTATTTAAACCAAAATAAAGTACGAACATTATTTTAATCCATATTTCAGAGACTGTACACATCCTTTGAATTGACCTATCCCAAGGGACTCATTGCACAGCCTTCATAATCTCTCTTTGCCCATTCATTCTTATGCATAGTTAAGGAATCTACCCCACCACCCCAGCTCCAAACCAAAGGACATAGAGAACCAAACTTAGCATTAAAATATGTCTCTCTGCCTACTGAACTACCATACCAAATTTGAATGTAATAGCGCAACCATAAAAAAAAGTTATTAGTGAAAAATAGAAAATTTGTGGACGGAAGAATGACAAACGGACAGCTAGACAGACGGACAGATAGAATGATTACTATAGGGCACCCGCAAATCCTTGCAGGGCCCTAATTATTTTACATGAATATTTTAATAAAATCAAATTATTTAATTCTGGTTGTAATGCTGTATTTGATTGGATAAAAAATTTACTTCATATCGTATAAAATGGGCTGCCTACGTCACAATTACTTTTGTCAAAAACGTATCAATCCGCCTGACGTTACATTCAAATTTTGTACAAATTGAAGTCATTTTGTTAGAACAATCATCTTTTTTTCTTACATCAAATGAATGAAAATTAAATTATAAGCAATGAATTTAATAGCTACCCATTTTATATGGTATAAACTGGGTTGGAACAGTTTACGCTTTTTTATAAACCGCTTTGCGGTTTATAAAGCGTAAACTGCCCCAACCCAGGTTATACCGTATAAAATGGGTAGCTATTAAATTCATTCCTTAAGTAAATTAACTTTTAAACTTTATACAAACGTTACTTCCGTTTTGATATGGATTTTCTGCCCAACTGTCCAATACGAGATATGGATTTTTGGACCAGTCCTTGATATTGGGTATTGTGATGTCACCTGTATCGCACCGTGCAGAATCAGTGTTTATCAAATACTTAGTAGTAAATACATCGATTCAGCGCAGTACAATAAGGGTGACGTCACAATACCCCATATCACGGACCGGTCCGAAAAGCCGTATCACATATCGGACGGTGTCGAGTGGTTACCACCCGATTCCGTGTTCGACCCGCGTGGTAACGACCCGAGTGGTTTCGACCTGCTTATATATGTATATACAGGTAAATAGAGGGGTTCACGCTATAGGGATACATGGATATTCGGTAGCGCAATTATATGTCTATGGTTTCAGGTATCGGGGGAAACGTGTCATTAATTGGTTGTCAACATTGAAGTCAGTAGTAAAGATGATTTCGTAATGACTTTAGGACAAGGATGTAATTAATTTCATTTGAAATATGATAATAATTTATATATGAGCATTTTTCCTTAAAAATAAATTAGCTCTTGATGGGATAATTATTGAATTTATTATCTAAATGTATATTTAAATGTTTTCTTATTTACTTATTCACAGAATACAAACATAAAGTGTCAAAACATATTTCTGCAGACTTATACTGGTAAACTTATGAACAAAATATGCATGTTTATATGCGGTAGACAGGGAGTGATAAAATATTTTGTACTATTTTTATTTCAAAACTAAAGAGTTGTTTTAATCGGGTAATCTTTAAATTCTATATATATGGTATTTTTCCAAGTTAAAAAAACATCATAATTATCGATATTTTTACTTATAAACAGTATGGTCGATTCAGAAAATCTGAATAATTTGAATTATAACAAATATTAATAAATATTAAACTATCGAAAATCATTGTAAATTGTTAATTAATATTAATGCGGATCGAAACCACTCGGGTCAAAACCACGTGGGTCGAACAAGGAATCAGGTCGTAACCACGCGGATCGAACAAGGAATCGGGTCGTACCCACCCACATTCATATCGGACCGGCGGGCAGAAAATCCATATCAAACCGGAAGTAATGCTTGTTAAAAGTTAATTTACTTGATTTTATTTAAATATACATGTAAAATAATTCTTAAATAACATTTCTGGTCTTAATTTTTTTTCAGTTACCAAAAATTGGCTCTATTAGATTTTTAAGAAAAAGGTCATAAACAGGCATGAAACATTCTTCAATGACCATATGTGAACTCGAATATTAAGTATTTTAAATATATGATAAATAGAATACTACATACTAAAATCCATATCATATGTCACATCAGCCCTCGGGCCTTCGGCCTGATATGAGGCCACTCGGGCTGATATGACATATGATATGGATTTTAGTATGTAATGTTCTCTATATATACTACTAAGAATATTTAAATTAAATTGCAGTGACACTAATGTTACAGGACAAAAGACAAATTCATATTTAATTTTACTTACCCTAAGTTCATTGAATCTTAATGCGTACATGCAGATGTAAGAAAAAATATTATTTACAGAACTATGCTACAACCATTAGTGATATCTCAGATATGTTATTATTTTGACACATAACTATCCAATAAATATTTGCTCATTCAAATTGTTGTCCTTTCATATTCCCACATAATCTATATTCAGATGGTGAACTAAGTGTAAACTTTTAAGAGATATCACTGAAATCTATGTCAAATGTCCATCATATGTAGTCTCAGAGTGGTGATTATTAGAATGCAATCTTTTTCTTCTTTTTCTTTGGTTCATTCTTCTTTCTCTCTTCATCCTCCAGCTTTCTCTCCAGTGCTTGTCTCCTGAGTAACTCCGTGTCCTTGACCGGCGATGGCTCTGCGGAGCTGCCACTCTTGGCTGGACTTTTTTGTGGAGAGTTGTTTGCGGATTTAACAGGACTGCGGTCAGCCAGAGAGGCGGGCAATCTGTTGGTTTCCCATGAATTAACAGAAGGAGTCTTCTTATCCTCCAAAGACTCATCGGTCTTCTCCTCTGCTGCCACTACTCGAGTCAAATATGCGTAACGAGTCATGATTTGTCTGTACAGGTCCTGATTGTCCTCGGAAAACCCTGAAGTTCCGAGTCGCTTCACTTCCTCTTCAAAATCTTTTGACATAATCATGTCGTTCTCAAATGCTGTGGTTACAAACATGGCAGTTTCTATATGCTTTCTAGATGTTTTGGCCCCTTGAGATTTGTAGTCATCAATTTCTTTATCTTTAGCTTCAATAATTTTTACCAATTCTTTATTACGACGAGTTAATTCAGCAACCATTGCTAGTAAAGGAACATTGAAGTTCTCTGAAATCATGCTGCTATCTGTCTCCTCACAATGAAACTGCCAAACAAAAGCCATTCCTGCCAACTGTGAATCCACATTTATAACAAATTTATTCTTTTTGGGTGATGCTGATAACTTAGTTTTCTTTGAGGGATTTTCTAGGCAGTTCTGTATTTCATCCAGAATTCTTGTTGGGGTTGCTTTCACATTTGGATTTAGCGTAACAGTTCGTTCTTCCAAATCTTCTCCTTCGAGTTGTTCAAACCAAAACTTCACATTGTCTGTAATCAGTAGTTCGTATGAACTGTGTGTATACTTGCATTTGAACAGATATTGTTGATTGGCAATCGTTATCGGTTGCCACGGACATGCTTTCAAATCTGGTTTCCATTTCCGCCTCCACTCTACTTCTGACATTTTCAGTTGCAGCACTTCTGAGTTTTGTGTCTTCTCTTATCACCGGACTCCCGAGGCGGGTCATAAATCCTACTTTCGTTTTCACTTCACGCAAGGCTAAAGCAATCGGAGTTCCTCGGATGACTCGTACCTCGCACATAACCTCGGACGTCAACGGTGATCTTCCATCTTGCTGATTCAGTCATGTGATCTTATTTGAATTTCATTCAAATATCATACTTTTGAAATCCGAGTTACTTTGATGCACGCCCAACACTGTGTTCTTGCTTTCAAAGAATACTAACATTTGGTTGTAATTAACACGAGGAATTACACTAATAAAGAAACCTTTTCTAAGAACTTTAAGCAGAGCGAAATATGAAATGAGTGACAAGGCACTTTCCGGCGGAGAAATGTAGCGACTGATGCGTATTCCTCCACCTATCACATCCGAGGTTTGAATGGAGCGTAGCGGAGTCAGCCGAGGATTGCCGATTGAGGCTAAACACAAGAGTAGACTATTCGCAGTAGGGTTATAAGAAAGATTTGTTTTATTTCATTGAAATAAAAAAAATCATAGTTATATATTTATTTATTAAATAATTCGATTTAATTTTAAGGTTGAATTTTAATTTAGAAGAGTATATATTTTTAAAGTGCAATTAATATATTTCGACGGACCATAAGGACTTTACTGGTATTATTCAAGCGTAAGTATTACGTAATGGCGGGAGATAGAGCTGGAGGCAAAAAATGAGGGAAAATGGAAAAACGTGTATCATGAATTGACAACCAATTTTCACGATGACTAAGACCTGTAAACGATATAAGATTTCTTTGAAAGGTACGAATTCAATCTTCATGGTGTCATTGCACCAAAACCAGCATTTTATGTGAACAGGAATGTGAATTAATTTCGCAGAAAAAATTCTGAAAGTGAAAATGTACATTCATTTAGGGTATATTCCGAATCACATTTTACATTTTGACTGCAGATGATTTTAACAAAAAATTTTCACATGGATGTTTGGTATCAAAGGAAAGCCAATTTAGTGAAAAATTATATCTACTTTACAGAACGAGTCTATCTTCGATACAGCGACCTTGACGGGGGTTATATTTGGACCACCTTTTTAGTGTATTGCGAATCACTTCCGGGTATTTCGAATCACCAGGTAAATGGGTCGAAAACGATCAGATAACATCATCATAATTAATGAACTAGTCAGTATTGTTTATAAAAAGCCCCAAGAATAAAACGAATTAAAATTTTCTCGATTGTTCTTGTTTATTTGAAAGTTATCAACACCCCCCTCTTTATTCGCACTATAAAACAGCTTTTCAGAAGCGGATCATGCAGAAAACTTATAAGGCAATTATTACCAAGAAAGAAAGGGGTTTCAGAAATTATATGACTGAAAATTGTTGTCCTGTAAATATAATTATGTCACTTTTTTGCCCCTGTGATTTTTTTTTCGCCGCAAAACAATAAATTAAAATCTCATAATTCTACGAATCGGATACCAAAAAAAAAAAAGATATACATGTAATGATGATGATAATAAAAGAAATGTGTGAAAAGGAATAAAACCTAGCTCTTGTTAAGATATACCTATCACAATTATTAAATATGACATAAATCACTGCATATACGTAAACAGTGTACATATATGTGTACGTATGTATACTAGTATGCGCGCAAGTCCATATTTACACATGTATGATAAAAGGATCAACACTGGTCAAGCTACTCATTAACCCTTCACTGCTTTTCCATTTTATAATTTTCATAGGTCCCTTGCATGTAAAGAAAACCGATGTTATCAAAATATCGGGCATATAACAAGTATGCAGCGTTTGCAATTTCTTCAGTTGCGGCCATGCACATACATGTATGTGATTCGAAATACCCCAAACTGTAGGGGGCTACAAATGCGGTTGTAACATATACATTTTTAAGGTTTAATGAAAAATTATTAATGCTCCTGAAAGTTCATAAAACTGCCGTTCTATCAATACCTAATATGCTAGGCTTCATCCACCAACAACGCCACGACATCGATGAGAAATATTCTGCAACGTTTATACACGGAAATTTTCTTCGAAAAGGATAGCAAGTTAAGGAATGAAATGATTATTTTTTTAATTAATGCATTAAGTTTACCTCTTTATTTTTTGTATGTATTAAGCATGAACCATGTTGTTAATGACTACATAGTTGTCACACGTGTGCATGTGTCGTATAAGATACAGCGATAAGGTAAATTACCGAGTGTCGCGAAATGCGGGGTGATTCGGAATACCCTAAATGACTGTAGTCGCGAATATACATTATATCCAATCCTGTTTCAGTTGTTTATAAGTCTGAAAGTTTCCAGGGATTTATCTAGCTATTTTGTTTTACTACCGTTTTATATATAAAGGGGAAAGATGAGAGCCGCAGGCTCGATATGAGCGCCGGAGGCGCGAGTTTTCTAGGGGGGTTTTAAATCAATGGAGCAAAATCCTGCATTCTTAGAGCTTCTGAGGGTCATTTGTAGACCTTTACAAAGGCCACAAAAACTTCACTTTTTAGACAAAATATTAAATAGCAAAAAAAAAAAAAAAAAAATTAAACCAGGTCAGTACTTTATTTAATTTTTCTCTGAATATCTATCACAAATCAATTCTGTTTTTCATGTTTCACTACTAACATTGTTTTTGTTGTTACTCCATTCTTCCAATTCATAGTGATACAAGCTCCATTTTACTCATCTATTTCATTTTCTTTTTAACTCTGCAATTGCATACGTATCTTTCGACATCATGGACTTGGCACATGTTTACCGATCAATATCGAATAAAAGCTTGAATAATCTATTCTCTCTTTTAAAAGCGTTTGAATGACTAGGATGGTAAATTAGGATATGCTGTTAAACTTCAATCGGACAAAAACGGAAAATCTCGGAACGATGTTTTAAATATTCTCTGTTTAATCGGAGAATTTTCTATCTGAAAAAGGGGAATTTTTTAACCTTTTTCAAGAGGGGAAAGGTACCGTTTACCGGTAGTAAAAACAGCCTTGATAAATCCCTGGTTTCTGAATGTAATAATTTCTATTTAATTAGTAAGGGAAGAATATTTTTAACAAATATGATGGGTAGAAAGAGCTAGGGGGCTGAGTTAAATGACATCTAACGCTATATAACTTTACTGTAGATAAATGCTCCTGAGTTGACAACTGTGTTTAACTTTACTTAAGCAGTCAGGCAAACTCCAAAAATGAAGTTAACAGAAGTAAGAAATTTAGACTGAAAAAGACTGAGCAGAAAAAAGAGTTTGCGCATGCACAGATAAACAAAAAATGTCGATTTTTCATAGGTCCACAAAAACTCTCCATGCAAAGTTTTAGAAAGCGTGGCAATTATACCAGTACTCAGAAATGTTACATAAAAGACGTCTTAAGACATCGTATTTGCTAAACTTTCGATTTTATTTGCAAATAAAGAGATATTTACTTTCAAAGTTGACGTTTCAAATCAGATCAATTACAGAGAAAAGTAAACTTTTGAGAATTAGATGTGCATGATAAAAGTGAAATATATGTAATATTTAATTATATAACATTTTTGAATAAGTTTTTTATTATATCACAAATGTAATAAGTTTCGCTATAAACCCTGAAAAATTCTGCGTCACACCGAAAACGGTTATGTCACGCCGGAAACAGTTATGTCACCCCCGACGGAAGCAATTATGTCATCCTCTCGATCACGTTCACGTGTTTTTGCGTTACGCATTTCAGCTCGGATTCGAGATTTTACGACGTAGGTTGCTAAGCAAATATAAACAAGGGAACGTTATTCTTAACGTCAGGAAAGCATTTTCGGATTATTTGTGTATATTTCAAATGATTTATTTTTTTTTCAATTTTAAAAATGTCATATAACATATACCCCACGGCTTCTCGGGCAACTATACCAGAATATTTGCAAATCGGTGACAGGAAAGCCCTGGAGTGTTATGTCACCCTCTGCCTTCTGCATAGCGTGACATAACACTCAAGGGCTTTCCCGTCACCTCGGGGCATATATTCTGGTATGTCACCCTCGAGGCCATGTTATATATGTATAATATCTGTAGTAATTGTTAAAAATTTGACTGAATTTTACACATAATTATTTTGGCATATGTAATCATATATGATATCTGAATTAAGTGCCTAAGTTTTCGACATCATTATTTACAGATTTATCATCTGTATGAACAGATATTATCATGAAAACATTTTTCAAACTATAATTTATCAATTTGAGAACGTTAAAAAATCTCCATTTTAAAATTAAAGATAAAAAATTCTTCCCAAAATGACTCTGTTACATCTCTGCCCCGTGGCGAAAATTGTGCATTTTTTGATAAAATAAATACGATGTAAGGGTCTTGGAAGTAAAATTTAAGCATCGTTATTGTAGTTACAGCATAAAATTTTAAACAAGGAGACAATAGATTAAGTAAAGAAATTAATTCTTACAGACAGTATTGAATCCGATGTCGTGTATCCAAAATTAAACTTAAGCAATAATACAAGGCGATAAATAAGTCAATATCCACTAAATGATTGAATAAGTGCAATTAGTTATTCACTGAAAATTTTTAAAAAGTCACAGTTTTACCAAATACAGCAATAACGCGGTTATATATTTAGAGAAAGCGAAGAACAATTCATTGTTTGTTTACATAGGATACCATTTTGCCGCAATGCATGACGGAGCCAATGACTTCTTTTTTGGAGTTCATGCTGTTTTTAGAGTTCGTCTAGACTGTTTATGGTAGATAAATGCTCCTGAGTTGACAACTGTTTACTTTACAGTAGATAAATGCTCCTGAGTTGAAAGCTGTATAACTTTACGATGGAGAGGCTGAATAGTTCCAATCATCCACAGTTCCATCTGAAGAGAATCGGACAGACTCCTAACAGACCAAGGGTCGTCACTGTCATGGAGTGAGTTACAAGAGTAGGACTCGAGAGGAAAATATTTTTACATTCTGTGATAATTATAAGTTAACATAAGGACACACTGATATATTAGTCTTTATTAGATATAATATTTCCTTTATTTTGGAAACAAGATGCAAGGCAAAAAAGGAATAAAAATAAAAAGTAAAATGTTATATATTTTGAATCTCACTTGTTTGATTTTTGTTCTATATATATACATGTATTTTAAGAATTCTTCCTAGTGGAGTAAAAAATACTAATTCACAAAAGTATACGTTAGAAAATTTCCGATTTGAAAAAGAAGTCTTGTGTTTAGTTTTTACAAGGTAACGAGTGTCATTGGACGAAATGGTCTAGAGGTGGATTTCTACATCGATTCTGATAACCGAGTACAGTCTCAGATGATTTCCCGAAGTCACGCTCGAGTGGTTCGACAACCAAACAACGACCATAAGTTGTTTGATGATAGTTTGAATGGCATCTTTGTGAATCATATTAAGATAAGAGGTAATGTAAAATTTAAAAAAAAAAAAAAGGTGTGATTGGCATCCCATTTGAAAAAAAAACAATATGTTTATCAATTAAGATGTTGATATATTTAATTTTTAAAAAATCTATGGAAATAAATGTTCTTTATCCATTGAAATATTGGATATCAGAGGTATAGTTTATTTGACATATTTCTAGGCAATTGTATAGAATATCGATATTATATGCAATTACGAAACCTGTTTTTATTGCATGAAAACAATAAGTATTATGCATTTATTGCAGAGAAATGAGGAATATATTGTTTAATGGCCCTTTTCCTCTGAAGAGCAATAATTATTAAAGCCTTTTTTATTGCTGTAAAACAGTATTTCATGCACATTGTAGCAGATACACACTATTTTGTTGGATTGTTTTTTACAAGACTGACTTGAGAATATCACTGTTATTCCTCCTGCAGGGAATGTTATTTTGTCTGAGGGGGATAGAGTGACCTTTGGCCACCCTGTAGGGCGAGACATTCCATTTGGGACATGGGAAAGACAGGTCAACAACCACCACCAGTTTATTGTAAGGACTATACGTATACATTGTGGTAGACAAAATTCGGAATCCATCACATCTACAAGGATGTGCAATTATAAAAGTTTTATTCTAGCCGTGGAACATGAATCTACAAGCCTTATAGGTGCTCATTTACCATGGCTACCTGAATTAAATTTACCCAATCACCTTGTAGATAGACTTTAAAATGACTTTTTACATTCAAAGAAAACAAAGGACAAGTGCACTTAAGCAATACTTAATGGGCCCTTTTTATGTGCCATTTTACTTCAGAATATATTACCAAATCGTTCTCTATTGGTAATAGTTAGATACTAGTGGATATTTCTAATTAAAAAGCATGTTAATCGCCACTTAAATCAGCATGGATTTGAAACAATTGAATATTTTTAAATGCCTATGGATACCCTATAAATCCGGAAAAGTCGTACCGAACCTTCTTTTAGTTTCGTTTATGTAAATCAAGGGGAATAGATATTTTAAATCGATTCTTGAACAATATGATGATGGATCATAGTCGGGCGCGTTTGCGGAATGATATTTCTTGCGCCAAACCTGTTTTTAAAAGTATTGAATGAAGTTGTGTAGTTGCCTGTAGCTAAAATGATTAAACCAAGAAATTGGTACTCTTGCATCTGAAAAATTACAATAATAGTTACATTGAATTTGAAATTAAAAAGGTGTGTTATAGGTGGCTTTCAATACCTGTTTCATTGTCTTGCATGAAGGTTAAAAAATGTTTGACACTTTATAAACGACACTAAGTTCTCTTTACCCTCCCGTGTTCTAAAAAACAAATACATACGAACATCTCTAAGCGGCACGATTTTGACTTACTATTTTTTAAAGCAAAATCTGCCTATGTTTTACAGTGAGCACTTTTGAGGAATGTTTACCTGGGTAGAACTCACGTGACTATCAGTATTTTTAATAATTTATTCTACACTCGGGTTCAACATGGGTCATACAGGTAAATAGCTCTCTCTTGCTACAGGAAAAACATTGTACTTTTTATACATTTTTAATATTTTAAGTACGAGCCTAATCGTGTGCAAATTTCATACTTACACACAAGTTTTATAAATGTTTTATGCGCCTTTTGTCATTCGCACAAGTTTGCACAACGTTAGGCTCATAGTTAACAAAAGCTTTGAAATGAATGACCGTTCTCGATTTACTATAGAAAATCACAAATGTCAGCTGACCCCTACCACATTGTTAAGTTTTGTTCTTTGTACATGCGTGGATTTCAGCGGTAAAATTTGTTGAATCGTACGGTTTAGATATCAATTAATGATTTGAGATGAAAAATTTTGCTTAATTTGATTTTTTATTTTTTCACATTTTACCGGGGCCCATAAGTGCACTCGTTCTTTTTGCACTGTATTAATTTGCTTATTTTATAAATATTTTCAGTTTGAAAAGTGTTGCTGTGAAGTTAAACCTACCAGGAGAGTAAGTCCGTGAAGGAAAATGTAATATATGGATACAATGATTAATTTTATTGAAAATGTCAATGATCTTGCATTGAATTTTATTATACCTATAAAGGTACTAAGAACTAGAAGCCATTTTATTTCTCTCTGCAGACTCCAGTGAAGGGACAATTTGCTGTTCCTAGGAAACTCACCCCCAAGAAGTTGGCTTCCAAAAGAGAGAGAAACCAGACCAGGACCTTCACTAAAAGTGATATTTTAACACTAGTAAGTACTCTGCCATAAGATCTGTTGCTATAGGCTTTTATTAGCTCTTCTGAGCCAAAGGCTCAAAGAGCTAATGCTATGGACATTTGTGCGGTGTGCGTAAACTTTTTAGAATATGGGCCATAACTCAAGAACCCCTTGGCCAATCAGTGTCAAATTTGCCTAAGGGCTACCATTTATTGTAAAATAAGGGTTGGGATAAAATAAGGGTTGGGACCCTTAAACAAGGGAAGATAATCAGGAAAACAAAACCAAAAGTACTGGTTGCTAAAAAATCTCCTCCTCCAGAACTACCAGGCAAATTTTCACCAAACTTACATACAAGGATGAGGATATGTTGAAGATTAGAATTTGCACAGGGAATTACCCTGGGACAAAGGGCGTGGTCTCAAGGTCACTTCAAAGTTGACCTAAATTTAGAATTGATAAAAACGTTTATATTTTGCTTATTATAAGGACTAGGATCATCAAATCTTGTAAGTTGATGCATCTTAGGACTTCACATCATGTTAACTCAAAAGTAGGTCACTGTGACCTACTTTTTGAACTTTGCAGGCAATTGTTTTCAAATTGATTTGAAGGCATATTTTAGACACTTTAAGGCCTATGATCATTAAACTTTGTCAGTTGATGCATCTTGGATCGTCAAACAATGTCAACTTAAAAGTAGGTCATCATGACCTACTTTTTGAACTTAATGACTTATTCCTTCTAAAACATTTAATCCCATTGTTTCGGACACTAAGAGGTTTAGAATCATCAAATCTTGTAAGTTGCTGCATCTTGGGACCTTAAATCATATTTCAGACCTAAGACCACCAAATTTTAGATGCATCTTGGGACTTTTAAAAACGTCGACCAAAAAGTAAGTCACAGTGACCTACTTTCGACATTAGGTATTTATTAACTTAGAATCATCAAAGTTTGTGAGTTGATACATCTTGGGTTTTCGGAGAATGACATTCTAAAAGTAGGTCACAGTGACCTACTTTTGACATTTTATGGCATTATTTAAATATCTCCGGTACTTATTGGCTTAGAATCATCAAAATTTGTGTTTTAATGCATCTTGGGTTTTCGGAGAGTGACGACGAAAAAGTAGGTCATGGTGATATACTTTTTACATTTTATGGCTTTATTTAAGTATCTCCGGTACTTATTGTCCTAGAATCATCAAACTTTGTCAATTGATGCATCTTGGGTTTTCGGAGAATGAGGTTCATAAAGTAGGTCACGATGACCTACTTTTGACATTTTTTGGCTTTATTTAACTATCTTTGGTATTTATTTTCTTAGAATGTGTTGATGCATCTTGGGTTTTCGGAGAGTGATGATGAAAAAGTAGGTCATGGTGACCTACTTTTGACATTTTATGGCTTTATTTAAATATCTCTGGTACTTATTGGGTTAGAATCATCAAACTTTGATTGTTGATGCATCTTGAGTTTTCAGAGAATATCGACAAAAAGTAGGTCATGTTGACCTACTTTTGAATATCTCAGGTACTTATTGGCTTAGAATTATCAAACTTTGTCAGTTAATGTATCTTGGGTTTTCAAAAATCCTCTACTTAAAAGTAGGTCACAGTGACCTACTTTTGACATTTTATGGCTATATTTAAGTATCTTGAATACTTGTTGGCTTAGAATGATTAAATTTTGTCAGTTGATGCATTTTGGGTATTCCAAGAATGTAGACAAAGAAGTATGTCAAAGTGACCTACTTTTGACAGTTTATGGCTATATTTTAGTATCTTGGGTACTTATTGGCTTAGAATCCGTAAACTTTTTCAGTTGGTGCATTTTAGATTTTCAGAGAATGCAGACAAAAAAAGTAGGTCATGTTGACCTACTTTTAAATATCGCAAATACTTAGTGGCTTAGAATCTTCAATCTTTGTCTATTAATGCATCTTTAATCCTCAGAAAACTTCAATCTTAAAGTAGGTCATTGCGACCTAATTTGTTTTTTTTATAGCTTTATTAAAATATCTTCAGTCCTAATTGAATAAGAATCACCAAACTTTGTCAGTTGATGCAACTTGGGTCTTACGATACTTAGGGTTAGAGGCTTCAAATAGAAGTGATAGATAATGTACAATTTATCAGAAGAGCGATTCAAGGCCCTTGGGCCTCCTGTTAGCTCACCTGACAATTGTAAGTACTCTGCCATAAGATCTGTTGTTATAGGCTTTTATTAGCTCACTTGATCATTGTAAGTACTTTCCAACATGATCTGTTAAAATGCGGTAAAAATATGTTTCATTTCATACTGGTACTGATAACAGTATTTCTTTATCTTATAAGATTAAACTACATGAACATTCAAAATAATTATGCCCCCCTTCGAAATTGCTTTGCTGCTGTCGTATTTTTTACGGATTTGTAGTATAAAATACGTCTCACGTTTTGCCATTATGAAAATATGGAAATCTGAAATAAATTAGTTTACAGGATATCACATTAACAGTTAGTTTTCTGTTTTGATCTGTCACACCATTTCCTTTATTTATCGCTAAATAAGAAAAATTTCAATTACCTAAGCGATATCCGGTTGCCAAAACGCTATGGTATTACAAAATGACAAAGACCTTGTTGTTATATCACATGTTTTTGTAATCTAGGTCAAGTTTTTCTTTGGGTTCAATATATGTAAAATTGATGGAAAATGAAATCTATGCCCATTGGACAAATTGGAAAAATTCCAATTTTGAGAGAGGGGCAACGTATTTTAAACAGGTCTGCTACATGAACATTCAATAAAAGATTCCCCCCTTCCAAAATTGCTTTGCTGCTGTTGAAAGGGTAGGATGATTAACCAAATGGATACTTACTTTCCGTTCATTTTCTTTGCAACCATTGCACATACTGAGGTTGAAATTTGGTATACAGATATATCACATGAACATTTTAAAAAGTTTTTATTGGGTACAATCACACCATTTTTGACCGCCCCTTGGACTTAGAAAAATTTCAATTATTTGCAGTTTCTGTTCATTTTCTTTGCAACCGTTGTACATATTTAAACTTCAAGAAATCTTTTGGAAAAAAACAAATATATCACATGAAAATCTAGGTCAACTTCTGTTTAAATTACAATAATCCATCAAAATTTTATATGACATTTTCCCACTTTGAAATTGGAAAAATTCCAGTTTTGGGGTTTAGACTTTCATTTCAAATATTTTAAAACATCTTTAACTTTAATAATATTTTATGTATGAGTTACCAAAATTTGAATTTCACTTCCTTCATTATGGTAGGATGATTAACCAAATGGATACTTACTATGATACTTGCTTACTACTGACGACATTCAAGGTTGGCAAGGTTTGGAAATCAGAATGAAATGAACAGATTTTAAAAATTTTATCATAATTGATTTATTCTCAGAATTAAAGTTCTGAAGAATCAAAGAAAAGTTAATTTTTAACCATAATTTTAATTTTTTAAATGACATAATGAAATAAATTTTTTAAAACCAGTTATGAAATGTCATGAAATTTCCAACTCCAAGGGCCTGGGTCCCATTCCAAAAATGGAGTGGAAAATGCCTGATTTAATTTAAAAAAAAACACACATAAAAAATATGAAAACCATTCATGAAAATGAAAAAAAAAACACGCATAATAAAAATATAAAAACCATAAGTGAATGGAAATACTCCATGTACTTGGTTGGCTATTAACATGATCCGTTTATTTTTTTTTTTTCAGAAAAGAAAAAGTGAAGAAGCAGCAGCAGTTACAGGGGAAGACAACTCCGCATTATCACAGACTGAAGCCGTGAAAATTCTCCAGACAACTTCTTCCTTGGGAGAAACAGAGAAGTCATTTACTGAGAAGCCTAGGAAAGTCTGTCCTCAGAACACAGAAATTCTTTATCAAAGAATCTCAAATGAACAATCTGATGCAGAAGCAGCCGTATCATCAGATATAGGATCTCAGAAAGCTGAAATAAATACTGATTCAAGTCGAACAGACAAGATAGCACCAGCACAGCCACATTCTGATGTTTTAACAAATACTGAGGAAATAGCACCTAACCTTCCAAGTCAACAGGACTGTGCACCTGTTCCAGCAAGACCAGAAGATACAACAAATGTCCCCACTAAACAGGAAGACAGAGCACCTGTTTCAGAAAATCAGGATGTGGCACCTGTTCAAGCAAGTCCAGAGGACTCAGCACCTGTTCTAGCAAATCCAGAGGACAGAGCCCAAGTTCCATTAAGTCCAAAGGACAAAGGGCCTGTACTAGCAATTCAAGAGAACATAGCACATTTTCCAGCAGGTCAAGAGGAAAGAGAACCTGTTTCAGCAAGACAAGACAACAAAGAACCTGTATTTACCATTCAAGACAACATTGCACCTGTTCTAGCTGGACAAGAGGTCAGAGCCTCTGATCTAGTGAGTCAAGAGGACAAAGCACCTGTTAAACCAAAGACAGAGCCTGAGGAAAGAGCACCTGTTCAACCAAGTCTAGAGGATAGTGCATCTATTTTAGCAAGTCCAGAGGACATGGCACCTGTTGTAGTAAGTTCAAAAGACAGTGCACCTCTTTTAGCTAGTGAAGTTGAAAGAGTGCCTCCTCTACAGGGTCAAGAGAACAAATCACCTGATCGAGCCAGTCCAAAGAAAACACTAGATAATGCAATTCCAGAGGACAGAGCTTCTGTTACAACAAGTCCAGAGGACAGTGTACCTGTCATAGCAAGTCCGGAGGACAAAACACCTGTACTAGCAAGAGTAGAGGACAGAGCACCTGATGTAGGAAATCCAGAGGACAGGGCACCAGTTCAATCAAGTCCAGAGGACAGGGCACCTGATGTAGCAAGTCCAGAGGACAGGGCACCAGTTCAATTAAGTCCAGAGGACAGGGCACCAGTTCAATCCAGAGGACAGGGCACCAGTTCAAGCAAGTCCAGAGGATAGGGCACCAGTTATAACAAGTCCAGAGGACAGGGCACCAGTTTTAGTAAGTTCAGAAGACAAGGCAACAGCTGCAGTCAGTCCAGAAAAAAGTGCACCTGTTCTAGCAAGCTCAGAAGATAGAGCACCTGATCTGGCAAGTTCAGAGGATAGATCACCTGTTCTAGCCAGTCCAGAGGATAGAGCACCTGTTCCACAAAGTCAGGAGCATGAGGCAAGGTCTATGGAAGTATCTCTTGAGTGCGTGGAGGATAAAAAGAAAGAAACAGATGGCCCTGAGGATGTATCTTGTCAGATGAGCTTCAGAACATCAGAGGCCACTAGCATTACAGTAACATCCGTGTCAGCAAATGAAGCGACTCTTTCAGATGGGAATAAGCTGGATGGCTCTCGATTGGTTTTGTCAGATTCCATAGATTACAGCTATGATGAGTTAGAGATGGACAATGATGTCTTGTTTGATGACACTGAGGACAGGGCTGTTGTAAATGAGGTGGCAGAAGTAATTTCAAAAAACCATAATGACAACCATAATGCTACAAATGGTATGTAACATAGATTCTATTTTCATAAATAAATCACAAAGGACATGGGTTCATTTGAGCATTTCTGAACATATTTTTAGCTCTTCTGGTCAGAGACTAGAAGAGCTTATGCGATAGTAATGCGTCGGTCATCCGTCTGTCCAGCTGTCTGTCCGTCTGTCTGTCTGTAAAAAATTTTTCAAAATGGTATTCCTCCTACAGTTTTGTTTTGATTTCAATATAACTTGGCACACAAGTAGACTACACTAAGATGCTTAATTCTGTATATCAGTTTTTGATTTCGATGAACGATGTTGCCATGGTTACTAAAAATAGAAATTTCTGTGAAATGTTTCAAAATGCTACTCCTCCTACAATTTTGGACCGATTTCAATATAACTTGGCACACAAGTAGAATACACTAAGATACATAATTCTGTGCATCAGTTTTTATTAGCTCTACTGGTCAGAGACCAGAAGAGCTTATGCGATAGTAATGCGTCCGGCGTCCGTCCGTCTGTCTGTCTGTCTGTCCAGCTGTCCGTCTGTCTGTCCGTCTGTCTGTAAACAATTTTTAAAAGCGCTACTCCTCCTACAATTTTAGTCTGATTTCAATATTACTTGGCACACAAGTAGACTACACTAAGATACATAGAATAGTGCATCGGTTTTTGATTTCGATGAACGGTGTTGCCATGGTTACTAAAAATAGAATTTTCTGTGAAATTCCTTTAAAACGCTACTCCTTCCACAATTTTGATCTGATTTCAGTATAACTTGGCACACAAGTAGACTACACTAAGATACATAGAATAGTGCATCGGTTTTTGATTTCAATGAACGGTGTTGCCATGGTTACTAAAAATAGAATTTTCTGTGAAATTCCTTTAAAACGCTACTCCTTCTACAGTTTTGGTCTGATTTCAATATAACTTGGCACACAAGTAGACTACACTAAGATACATAGAATAGTGCATCAGTTTTTGATTTCGATGAACGGTGTTGCCATGGTTACTAAAAATATAATTTTCTGTGAAATTCCTTTAAAACGCTACTCCTTCTACAATTTTGGTCTGATTTCAATATAACTTGGCACACAAGTAGACTACACTAAGATACAAAGAATAGTGCATCGGTTTTTGATTTCGATGAACGGTGTTGCCATGGTTACTAAAAATAGAATTTTCTGTGAAATTCCTTTAAAACGCTACTCCTTCTACAATTTTGGTCTGATTTCAATATAACTTGGCACACAAGTAGACTACACTTAGATACATAGAATAGTGCATCGGTTTTTGATTTCGATGAACGGTGTTGCCATAGTTACTAAAAATAGAATTTTCTGTGAAATTCCTTTAAAACGCTACTCCTTCTACAGTTTTGGTCTGATTTCAGTATAACTTGGCACACAAGTAGACTACACTAAGATACATAGAATAGTGCATCGGTTTTTGATTTCGATGAACGGTGTTGCCATGGTTATTAAAAATATAATTTTCTGTGAAATTCCTTTAAAACGCTACTCCTTCTACAATTTTGGTCTGATTTCAATATAACTTGGCATACATGTAGACTACACTTAGATACATAGAATAGTGCATCGGTTTATAATTTCGATGAACGGTGTTGCCATGGTTACTAAAAATAGAATTTTCTGTGAAATTCCTTTAAAACGCTACTCCTTCCTCAATTTTGGTCTGATTTCAATATAACTTGGCACACATGTAGACTACACTAACATACATAGAATAGTATATCGGTTTTTGATTTCGATGAACGGTGTTACCATAGTTACTAAAAATAGAGTTTTCTGTGAAATTCCTTTAAAACGCTACTCCTTCTACAGTTTTAGTTTGATTTCAAAATAAGTTGGCACACAAGTAGACTAAACAAAGATACATAAAATAGTGCAATGGTTTTTGATAAGTACAAACCAGTAGAGCTACAGTCTCGACAGAGATTTCTGGTTTTGATGAGCGGCAAGGATCATTTTTCTATTTATTGCTGTTTTAAAGTTTCAAGTCTCAACCATTTCTTTTCTCTTCTTTTGTTTTAAGTATAAACCAGTAGAGCTACAGTCTCAACAGAGATTCTGGTTCTTAAAAATATTCTTTAAAGAAAGTTTGATCTCACAAAAAGGACAAAATGATGTGAAAATTGAACATGTATGTTTTAAATGATCATGTAGCATTACATGAGTTAATCATCTTGACAAATGAGATGGCATTTGCTCATAAAAAGATCAAATCAAAGATTCATCAAAAGTTTAAGTAGTCTCATGGTTTCGAAGTTTTATGTCAGGGTAGTACCATTACTTATGAAAACATTCAAAGATGAGAAGTATGTCATAGTTTATACTGCAAACAGGAATGATGATGTTTTGTAATTTTGTTTATTTAAGGAGTTTAGATTTTATGGTGTTGACCAACTTTCTGATGACTCCTTGTACATTTTTGTGTTGGGGGGGGTGTCACATTGTACAAGACAAGGAATATACCACTTAGATTATTAATGAATAGATTAAGTATAAACTCGTATTGAACCGTGAATGAGGCCCATCTTTTCAATCCCTATTCCTAACAGAAGATTAAGGGGGATACCAGTATAAAGGAGGATACGTCATTATAGGTGGCAGGGGTGTGCAATTAGAAAAATCAATTACTAGCCCACGGGCTAGTGGCAGCTATAAAGTTACTAGCCCAAAGTGAAAAGATACTAGCCCAAATATAGGGGCAAAAATTAATATAAAAAACTATATGTTGAAAAGAAATTAATATTTGAAAAAGTCAGGGTACTGAAGTCATTCTTTTTAAAATTAATGTTTAATTCTCACTATGAAATTAAATCATATATAAATTACAATGAAAGAAGATTAAAATGAATTTAAATAAATCATCTTCCCTTTTTTTCTGAACATTGAACTAGCTCATTTAGAATGAAATTTAATTCATTTTGTTTTCATCTTAAATCATTAAATACACTATAGATATATTTTATGTGAGTCATACCACTTATCTAATTCTTTCAGTTGATTGAGTGATCGTAAATAATTTAATGAGATATCTGCATGTATTTACCATAAACGAGAGAATAGAGGAAATTCGGATAAGGAAAAAACGATCGTTTTTGGAAGTACAACTGCAAAACAGATAAGATTATGGAGATTTATTGAGAGTATAAGCATGTTGTCTGAAAAAATTTCACTGGTTGGGAATTTGATAGCAAAAATGAGTGAAAATTCAGGTTGTGCTTTTCATGTATTGCGTGTGTAGTTATAATTTTAACTAGGAGATTCAATTATGGTAGCCCCGGGCGTGTACACCCCTTTTAAACTCTGGGTATAAAATAATTTTAAAAAATGGTCTTTTTAAAAAAAAGAAAAACATCTTTTGACAAAGAAGAAAGATTAAAGAGGTGTTTTTATTTACTTTCAGAAGAGGGGCCAGTGTTGACCATTTCCCCACATAAGGTGACCCGGACCAGTTTCTTGTTAGCAGACTCAGTAGACTACACTGTAAATAATTTGGAAGATGACGTTATAGCTGAGAGGGAAGACACTGAAAAGCATGCTGACTTGGAAGGCAACATCAGAAATAATTCGGAAGATGAAGTTAAAGCAGAGAAGGAAGAATTAGATGTGAGGCATAGCGACTCCGTAGACTACCCTGTAAATGATGGAGAGGACAGCAGTACAACAGTGAAGGAAGAAGACAGTGCAAAGCATACTGACTCTGTAGACCTCACTGTAAATGATCAAGAGGATGAAGCTACAGCAGAGAAGGAAGAAGGCAATCTGGAGGATGCAGAACAAACCGAAATAAAAAATGTGACAGTGGAGTTCAATAGGACTGAGTGTGACCAGCAGGAAAAGTGTGTTAATGATCTAGATGATGATGGATTTAGTGAAGTTTGGGAAGAGGAAGTAATGATGAGCGCAGAAGATGAAGAAGTGAGGGATGGATATCAGAACAAAAAAATGATGACTGGAAAAGACATCCCTGGTGAAGATGTGATAGAAAAGAAAGACAATATCAGTGTAAAGATGAAAGAAAAGGAAGACATCTCAAGTGAAGAGGTGATAGAAAAAGAAGACATCATCAGTGAAGAGGGAATAGAAAAGAAAGACATCCTCAGTGAAGAGGTGATAGAAAAGGAAGACATCCTCAGTGAAGAGGTGATAGAAAAGGAAGACATCTCAAGTGAAGAGGTCATAGAAAAGGAAGACATCATCAGTGAAGAGGTGAAAGAAAAGGAAGACAAAATCAGTGAAGAGGTGAAAGAAAAGGAAGGCATACCCAGTGAAAAGGTGATGGAAAAGGAAAACAACCTCAGTGAAGAAGTGATGGAAAGGGAAGACATCCCTAATAAAGAGGTGACAGAAAAGAAAGATGTTACTGAAGAGGTGATGGAAAAGGAGAATATCATTAGTGAAGAGGTAAATAATATAAAGATGATAGAGAGTGTAAAACAGGATGGTGAAGTAATGCATGACATGGAAGATGTCAGAGAAGGTGATCAGATAGACGAGGAGGATGGGAAAAAGATCGTGAGGGAGTATGAACTGGA